>NW_027257380.1:0-24423 GCF_029215685.1 Pituophis catenifer annectens
CAACTAGACAAAGCTAGACAATTTAAATAGCACAGCACTTTGATATCCGGAGTTCAATGAAGAGTGTTAACACACAGCAATAGGAGCAGCTGATTAGGGTCTGTACTTGAAGGATGCCAAGGTTTTCTCAAATAGTAACTTGCAGGAGGAAATACTTCCCCCACAAAGTAGTGCAAGTAAATTAATGTGCCTGAAAGACAAGACAATAGAAGGCTGCTGGTGATATATTAGGGCACGACTGCTGTGGTACTTTACCAGCAATAAGATGTACAGCTTTGAACTAGCTGTAGCAAAATCTTGGTCTGCTTCAGATGATTTTTTTAAGCAGACACAGCTGCTATTACTTATCATATTTTATCTAATAGGGAAAAAGAAAACAGCAACATCTGACATAACATCTGACATAGACAAATCACAAGCTTAATGGTCAAGAGGGCTATAATTCCATCATTTAAAACAAAGCATTCACATCTATATAAAAATTGGTCAGGATTGTATTTTTCCTTCAATCAAGCCTTTTGACATTCTGATTTCTGGCAGTGCATTTTGAGTTAGTCTTGCACTGCATTTGTGGGATTTTTCTCTTTCTGAAATAAAGCACATATGGTAAACCACCACATAAAGATGCAACACATTCGGCTACAAGAAGGGGAGGTATAATGTGACTTATTTATAATAAGTGTATAGAACCCAAGGGATGTATGGTAGCAGATTTTGTTCAGATTACTAATATATCTATATATTGAAATTGCACAGAATCCTTACAGAAGATGTGAAATTCCTCTGTGACCATGAAATCTACTTTGGCTACTTCTGGGGGAAAATAGATCTTTAACTCCAAAAAGAACAATAGTGAGAAGAAATGTAAAAATAATCAAGCCCTCTTAGCTGTTTTACATAACCAGTAGACTAGGAAACAAAGCCCCTGAATCATGAGAGATAAGTGTATAAACTACACAATGTATTTTAACAAGATATTCTGATATGGCTTTTCTTTTCTTTTTTTTTTTTTTTGTGCTGTGTTTTCCCGCCTTGCCTTATGAGATGGAGTATTTTTTGAGCTGGATACCAATAGGAAAGTTTACTATAAAGTTCCTGCTTTGAAGCATAGTTGTTGTTCTCCTTCAACCTCTGCACCCTGGGGGACATAAATCTACTTTTTTTTATGTGCTATGCAAAATAGATGTCTTATCACATAATCCTGTTACCATAGCAACACTTCACTTTCTGGACTCGAAAGAAGTTGTAGCTACAGCATTTTAAGGTTCTCAACTTCCACAGAGCACATGCAAAAGAAAAAAAAAAGGGGGGGGGGGGAGAAAGGAAAAAACAAAAATCACCACACCACATTACACCACAGAGTCCTGTCATAGAAATGATTACTTTTGGTATTTCCTGAACCTGAAAATGACGTTGGTGCACGAAGGGAGAGATGGAGGGGAGAGGAAAGCGAGAAGTAGCATGGTTCTGTGGGAGGTTACTATGGTAACTAGCTGCAGCACAGAAGCAGTCCTTTCCTAAAGCTTTTCTCTCTATGAACCCATCCATGCAAGGTTTTTCTTGTAAGTCCTTAGGATTTGGAGGGGAAGTGGAAAAATAGATGGGGTAGTTTTAAAAAACAAAACCTGAAAGAGGTTGTTTAGCCAGTTAGTTCCCTTCTTATAATGTACTAAACATGGGGAGGGGAGATATTGAATAAATCTATAAAGAAGAGCAACCTGCAACCCAGGAGAAGGGGGGGTTGGGAGAAAGGAGCCCCGTGTACCTGTGTTGTGTCTTGTGCAGAATAATGACAATCTTGCCAACTGTTCCTTGAGGTTGGTGTTTGGTTCAGCTTTGAAAAGTTACTGTAAATGCCTTGCTTGTGTTAGCCCTAACTTTTTGAAAATTTAGAACATCCTGTTTTAAGAGTGAAGATGCTGTAAATAAGTTGAGATTGACTGTATATGGATTTGGGGTGTTACAGTAGCCTTATTCACCTTTTTAAATAAAGATTCAATTAAAAATACACATGGAATCAAGAATAAACATCTTTTCTTAACCAGACTGTGTATATAAAGCAACACTGGTTTTTTATAAAGTCTAAGCAAGATGTTTTGTATAAAATCTGACTTTTGCTATGTATTTAGCTACAGCTTGTTTAAAGGCCGTGTCATTCCCCTTTGCACAGTATCCAGGATAAAGAGATAAGATTTAAAAAGGTTGCCAAATTGCTGCATATTTGTGCTGTAATTGTGTACCATGAATATTTATTTAAAAATTCCTTTGTCCAGTTTGTAAGTAACACAGTATTATGCTTGAGTTATAAATATTTTTTTCTTTTTTTAAAAAAAAAAACTAGACTGTCTTAGTTTTGAAATCTGCTTTGTTCTATGTTGCAGTTAGCCCCTTTGAGAAATTGAAATCTATGAAAATTCACATTCCACATCTGTTTCAAACTGAATTTGTTCTTTAAAAAAAATAAAATATTTTTTTCCTATGGAAATAATGGATTCAATAGCTTTTTATGGAGGGTGGGAAATGTTCTTCCAAACTTTCTCTTTCTTTTCTAAGTTAAAATTTTAATATAATATTGAGGGGTGTGAAGAACTTTCCAAGATCCTTTTCTGCCTGAGAAAAGTTTTGCTTTCATTCACCCAAGAATGTCAAGTGTGGCTTGTTAAGAACTTGAAAGAGCCAAGTTCCTACTTGCATATGAATTATATATAAATCTAGAGATCTAACCTTAATACTAAAATTGTTTGTGAGCAAATAGTTGATTCATGATATCCCTTTATGGATTATATACAGGAACTGAGCAAATAAAATTTACTTAGACTTAGACTAAGTTTATTGTCACTTTGAATGTAGACTAATCAGCATACAATAAAATGAAATTCCATTGCATACAGCTCTCAAAGGGTCTCCACCTCTAATAAACACTACATAAACATGACTAAATAAATACATACATATATACAAAATTATACATATACCCACATATATGACGCGGAGAAACAGTTTAGTTTGGATGTATACATGTCCAGGACCAAACTCTCAGAGCTAAAAAAAAAACCTTTCCAAATTTTCAAAAGGCTGTCTCAAATACCCCATTTTTGGTATTACTTCAATTGTGGAGCAGGAAAAAGAGAAAATGGGTTTGCCCCATCCCAAAGTATGATGCTGCAGATCTTATTCCTGAACAATCACATTTTTTGCCTGCCCTACATTGAAATTATTTGAAGACTGGAATCTAGATTCAATCTCACATTTGTAATGCAGGAGCCATTACAAAATAGTATAATTTAGAAAGCTGGGATACCTCTTGAAGACAATCATTACAAGGATACTGGGATAAAAAATATAGTGTGGTGTTTTCTGGGTTTGGTTGTTTTCATTAAGACATTTTGTTACCCAAACTAGGTAACATAATCAGTGCTGTTAACTAGTTTGGGTAATGAAATGTCTGCAAGAAAAAAATCCAAGCTCAAGAGAGCACCAAGGAGCCCTCATTTCAATCCTGAGGTACAAACATTTTCCTTTATAAATGCAGTGTATTGTACCTGTCTTCCTGCAAGATTTTTAATGTTAGCCTCTGCAAATGAAGAAGCACTGAGTTCATATTTGCATTTTAGTACAGATTGTCTTCAATATCTACAACCATTCATTTACTAACTGTTGGAAGTTGCAACAGCACTGAAAAAAGAGACAACTGATCCTTGCATTTATGACCATCGCAGCAACCCCACAGTCATATGATAAAAATTTGGGCCCTTGGCAATATTTTTACAATGGTTGCAGTGTCCCAGGGTCATCTAATTGCTATTTGCAACCACCTTAGTCGGCTTCTAACAAGCAAATTCATTGGGGGGAACTGATTCACTTAACAACAACAGTAATTTGCTTCACATCCAGGGCAAAAAAGTTATAAAATTGGGTACGACTCACTTAACAAGTGTATTTCTTAGCAGTGGAAACGCTGGTTCCAGTTGTCATAAGTTGAGGACTACTTACATACAGGTGTAATTTTTGATGGGCAATAAATTTGCTATTCTCCAGTCCTGTCTCTGATACAATGAATGGTAAAATTAATGCAAAACAAGACTTGTAGCCCCTTAAACACATTTTTCATTCCATCAGATTTCCTACACAAATGCATAATTTTTGCTTGAAGGAAAGCAAGAGAGGGGACAGAATGACGAAAGAGCCACAAACATTCTTGCATTCAGACTACGAATGTATATTATGAGATAAGAAATGTTGGTCTTTGATGAATCCATGAAGAATTGTGTGAAATCTTTTAATAATTTCTGATGCCACTATTTCATCTTGAAACCAGTCTTTGTGTACATCTCAATTATTTTTGGGGTCAACATAGAATGTCTTGAAGGAGTGAAATGTACTGTCACTAGTTTTCAATATGGCCATTTATGCTTATAGGTTTTGCCCATTTATTTTTTATTATTGCCTAAATTGCCCAATGTTAATTGTGGCAAGATGTTGAATAATGGTAGCATATACCATAATGGGAAGACAAAGTGGTTTAAGTTCCCCAGTTGTTGTAGGTGCAGCTATTAGGCTACGTCGTAATGTTGATGTATATGGGAACAAAGTTGGCATTTAAGTTGCAGATTTAGTTCTGGTGTCCATGTTGTCTTGGGCAAGCCAGTTTACAAAAAAGAAGCTTCATTTTGCAAGATGAATGATAATTAGATGACTCTTCGTTGCCACTTAGAGATTGTCCAGGTTTTTTTTTTCAGCCCAGAATTGGTAGCCTTATCATTGATGTTTGATTGGCTTTACCTGGGGATAGATGACCACAAATGGTGCTCTTTTATTCTTTCACCTTGGAATAATTTATTGCTAGTATTTGTCAATCCATTAATTCATTGAGCAGCTTTATAATGTGGGAAATACTTTATTTACATTTCTTGGTTGATGGAAGATGGAAAAACTGATATTCTTACAGCAATTCAGTATGATTGCTAAAAGCTCTACTTTCTGAGGCCATATCCAGCCTGGATCACCAAGAATTAAATGCATGGAAAAAAGCCTTAGGAAGTAAATAGAAATATTTTGCACATTTCATAGATGTAATACTCTTTATATTCACTTTAAGGATCTTCTGTATTAGAATATGAATCCTACTACTTTCTTTGCTTTATTACATATCCACCACAAATAAGTCTCTTCTTTACATTTGCATTTCCAACATTCATTTGAAGTTGATACATTCAATAAAATTTTGGTAGTAGGAAAGAAAATAGATCTACAAAGTTGAGGTTTAGCCTAGCAGTCCCCATACAAATATTTAAATCTGATATGCAAATACTGTTTCATCTGCTTTTATTAACTTCTAATTAAACATCAAATCAATAAGTCACTCTGCATAGTGAGATGGCCATCTATCTAATTTATAACCTATAAATTAGACAGATGATAGATAGATAGATAGATAGAAGATAGAGCAAAATTGCAATTATTATGGTATTAAAGCAATTGCTTAATACTGCTGTTACTGCTGCTACTAAATACTGCTGTTGATACTTGCTCTGGCACATGAGCAGCCATATAAATTGAACAGCAACAAAATAAATTCACAACCTTTGGTAAATAATATTTTTCACCATATTTGTTTTGTCAGTTACTGCCCTTCCCATGGTAACCATTACATGCTGGTATACATTTTAAGTTATGTTCATTTCTAAGCAAACTGTTTCATTGAGATGCATTGGTACTTCATTAATATTTTACAGTAATACTTGATGACAGTATCAGAAATAAAGAGACAAACTGAATTTTTAGTGTTCCATCATCATGAGATTGGGTGAATAGTTATTAAACATTTGCCTCTAAATTATCTAAAGGCCCTGTGTTTAACTAAGCAAAATTGCTTCTTTTTTGCGGATGAATGTTTTTGTAGCCATTATTTTCCTCTGCCTTTAAGTCTGATTTTGCAGTTATCTTATAAAACTATTATTTTGGAATCAGATTATTAGTATTTCTTGAGTCAAGAGTTGAGGAAGAATTTTGAATCAAGAATTCTGTGGAGATTCTGGAATTATTCTCTTCTCACCAATTAATGTGTCCTCTTAAGCAAGAAAAACAAAATGCACAGGTACAGTATATGTGGTACTTTGCTCAATAGTAGTAACTGTGAGAGGGATCTTGGAGTCTAGTGGACAACCATTTAAATATGAGCCAGCAGTGTGCAGCAGCTGTCAAAAAAGCCAACACCGTTCTAGGCTGCATAAACAGAGGGATAGAATCAGGATCACATGAAGTGTTAATACCACTTTATAATGCCTTGGTAAGCCACACTTGGAATACTGCATTCAGTTTTGGTCGCCACAATGTAAAAAAGATGTTGAGACTCTAGAAAGAGAAAGTGCAGAGAAGAGCAACAAAGATGATTAGGGGCCTGGAGGCTAAAACATATGAAGAATGGTTGCAGGAACTGAGTATGTCTAGTTTAATGAAAAGAAGGACTAGGGCGAAACATGATAGCAGTCTTTCAATATCTCAGGGGTTGCCACAAAGAAGAGGGAGTCAAACTATTCTCCAAAGCACCTGAGGGTAGAACAAGAAGCAATGGGTGGAAACTAATCAAGGAGAGAAGCAACTTAGAACTAAGGAGAAATTTCCTGACAGAACAATTAATCAGTGGAACAACTTGCCTCCAGAAGTTGTGAATGTTCTAACACTGGAAGTTTTTAAAGAAGATGTTGGATAACCATTTGTCTGAAATGGTGTAGGGTTTCCTGCCTAAACAGGGGGTTGGACTAGAAGACCTCCAAGGTCCCTTCCAACTCTGTTATTCTATTCTAAAAAATATCTTTGAAATAATTGTACCATGATTGACAGTGTAATTCTAGGCATGTCTACGAAGAAGTTGGTGACTAGCTTAGTCTATATTCAATCCACACCACTCTGTTATTTTACAGGTAAGTGCATGTTTAATTACAGGGGAGTAGGTCTACTTTATGTGGACAATGAATGGGTGAACAAAAGGCCCTTATTTCCACTATTCAATCTAAAATTCAGTTAATAGATACAGAAACGTCTCTATTTAGGAATTTTTTCCTGTGACACATTGATATTATTTCTTGTTATCTGCTCTGAGACAACACGCAAACCCAATGCAAACATTTCCAAATATGAACTCTGAAACAGGCAAACATCATGACCCACAAATGAGTGTTGAGTAAGGAAATGACACTGCTCCTCCGACTGCTTGGCTAATGAGTTTCCTTGAGATTTTGATCTTTGATGAGTTAACCTCACATGTACTGACGAGTGAATCTTCAGTGATGTTCAGAAACCTTATGACTGTTACATAATATGATAATGTGGTGACCACTAGCATGGAAAATGTATCAGCAATAGGGGCAGAAATTTGTTTCACTGGAAATGTCTGAGAATCTCTCAGTCTAAGATAAAAATAGCTCTAATTTCAATTCACTGCCAAAAATATAGGCACAGTAATTCTACATTACTCTGTTAGGTTTCAGATATAAGGATCTTTAAACAAAGGAGCTACTCCCATGTGAGTGATGTTTGAATTCTTTTTTTTATCACAAAAGGATGGCAGGACTCATATAAATGATCATACAAATGATCACTTTCTCATATGTATGAGCGTTTTAATGCATCAGGTACACTGATCCTGCGATAATCATAGCTATTGTAGCGATTGCACATAAAAGTAGATTCTGAGTGTGCTGCTGTATCTTCTGCATTGTTTGCTTCTGAAGCATTTTTTTCCAGACATTTAAGGGCTTCTTTCTTTCCACAACATTGTCTTTCAGATAAGAATTTATTTTTAGCTTCTGTTAGTGTACCTGACTCTTTGAAGACTATTAAAATTACAACTCTATATTGCCTACTCAGAAATAAGTCCCTCTGTGGGTCTATTTGATTATTAGTCAGAGACTTCCTCATCTGGAGTATTTGTTTATTTAATATAGTATTTTTGTTAAATAAGGACGGGAAAGCTTATAACTATTTGTAGACCTGTTATGTAAGGGGAGGAGAATCTATCAATTTTTTTTATTTACTTTTCAGCATCCAGCCAAAATAGATTTTTTTTTTTTGGTTCCATATTAGATCTATATGACATCTGTGGGGTTTTTTTCTTTATTTCTTTTTGTACACAAGATTTTTTTTTCTCGTTAGTGTTGGATGTTCGTTTTTCTATTTTTCTGTTTTCTACTTTATCCTTGTTGATAAAAAGAAATAAATTAATAAAAAAAAGAAAAAAGTCCTTCTCAATGCAGTGACTTCAAGTAACTGTACATAAAACTGCAGTTGGTTCTGAAATTTAAACTCAGGCCTTTGCAATCATATTTATTAGACCAGGGTCCACAACTCCCAGGTGCAGCCCACTACCAGGCTGTGGCCCATTCAGAACCAGGCCTCAGAAGCGGCAGGCAAGCATGCGTGTGTCCACCGTTCTGCTTGCAAGCACAGTGGGTGGGTGAGCACACATGCACATCAGAGGTGGTATTCAGCAAGTTCTGACCAGTTCTGGAGAACCGGTAGCGGAAATTTTGAGTAGTTCAAAGAACCGGTAAATACCACCTCTGACTGGCCCCACCCCCATCTATTCTCTGCCTCCCGAGTTCCAGCTGATTGGGAGGAAATGGGAATTTTGCAGTAACCTTCCCTTGGAGTGGGGTGGGAATGGAGATTTTACAGTATCCTTCCCTTGCAACGCCCACCAAGCCACGCCCACCAAGCCATGCCACGCCTACAGAACCGGTAGCAAAAAAAATTGAATCCCACCACTAACACACAGCTCCATTTGTGCAAGTGGTGGGCAGAAATGTAGCTGCATGGGGAACCATCCCCTCTCCCTCCCGCCAGTTCACAAAGCTGGAAACGGTGGAGACCGCTGTGTTAGACTAACAGTTCTTACTATATGTTTAAACCTCTTAAATATCCAGGTGCTTTCTGTGTGCTTTCAAAGTCATGAAATATTTCCCTCCCATAAAGCACCGGTTATTTGCAGAATGAAATAGACACCATCATTTAAAAATAATTGGCCTACACTGGTCATGAAATTAAATCTATGAATTTTATGACATGGCAACTATAGTGAAAAGCTGCCACTACTAACAACTATGTTGTTAATGACTCAGGAGGACTGACTGGGGAAGCTGAAAGTACATGGGACTAGAGCTCAGCATCACAACATATGTTGTTTAGTAAAAATTTCTGGTTCAATCCCTAGCTTTTCCAAGTAGGGCAATGTAAGACTTGGATACTTAAGCCAGTCATGGATGATGCTGACTTTGTGTTAAGTAGATTTTTAAATTCTTCTATTGAGTATCTGCAAAGAGAATTTTACAAATGTTGGATAGTTTTTATGACTATACACTGTATAAAACCAAGTTGACATATCCCCTGTTTTTTAAACTGAAGAGAAAAGATGTACTTGCATTTAAACTGATGCTGACATGGAGCTATTGACTGAATGCAGCAACAGAATGCATTACTTCTTTATGAATCTGGGTTGAATCAAACTGTTCTAAATGAAAAATAGGATAGTGTGTATGCCTTGAATCATTCTGAATAACAAAAGACTCTCTTTAAAATAGAATGAAAGTATAAGAAAGTGATGCTTCTAACATCTGCTATGTTAAAATTTAAAAACAAAAAAGCATTGCATCAATAAATCCCTTTTCATTGAAAAGTCTGAATATCTGGTCCTATGATTCCTAAAATTGTTTTTTTCAGTAATTTATAAATTTGTGGGGTGAACACTTATTATTAGGTACCCTATTAAAACGTTTTCAAATTCAAGCTCTCCTATGATCTCCAAACTTCTGCATTTGTTTTGCATGCTATAGTGCTAATCTGTACATAATTAAATCAGTTAGGAGGTTTGGTTCATTCTTCAGTAACCTTCATAAGAATTTATTGTAATTTTATGTACTACCAAATCTTGAAATATGTAAGAATTAGAAAACATCTATTGATTAACCCTTGTTCCTTGATCATCTTTACCTTCTTCAGAAAAAACATTGTATGAAGTTTAGTGTATTTATGTTTCTTATGATACTTCTCCCATATTTTTATTATACTATTGGTATGGTTATCATTATCGTTCTCGAAGATTTATTTCTATGGGTCATTTTCAGTGGAATGGCTGCTGATTTGAAGAATAGGCATAAAATGTACTGAAGAAGACAGATAATTTTAACATACAGCCACATATGTTATAACAAAATTAACTTAGTATCTGCTGGTGACCATCTTCCGATATACTTATATGTTTATGTGTGTCAGCTGCTTCAGAAGCTGTTTCATATACATACAGAAATTTGGAAAAAGAACATCTTCAAATAGTAGTATTTCAAACATGCTCCTGCATGTTTTGAAGCAACAGTGGATTACATAACACTAATAAAAATGTCATGCTGTCCTTCAGTATTATAAATGTGGCATTACTAATTTAAGTTTCATGTCAAAGAAGGACAATCAAATTCAAATGTATAGCACATAACGGATCTTTTCTAACAAAAATGACTGTATCTTTTAAGTTTGATATTTTTTTTATCATTTCATTTTTAAAAACTTGATAAGTATGATTTCCTACTAGCGTTCATGGCTAAAATAATGATATCCATAAAACAGGCTGAATCATCCCCAAAATAGAAAATTCAATTTTAAGCTCTCTCATGCTTCAATTTATTGGAGTTACTTGCCATTCCCCAAAAAAGAACAAATCAGTCCATTGAGGTATCATTACTTGACTACTTTCCCCAAACTTTCACTCTACATCAGAGGTCTGCAATCTTAAACACTCAAAGAGCCATTTGGACCAGTTTCCCACAGAAAAGAAAACACCGGGAGCCACAAAAACCCTTCCTGTGCCTGACTATTTCTTGAGCGGCCATAAAACTAGCATATGTAGTTGAATTAAACGTTCTGTTTTCTTCTGAAACTTTTTTCTTGGATTTATCCATGGTTGGCCTACCGGGGGTTGAAAAACTAAATAAATTGCATGCCGGTGGGTGTTGCACATTGGCGGTTGTGACACATATTTTGAGTGACAGGGAGCTGCAGCAGAGGGGTGAAAGAGTCACATGCGGCTTCAGAGCCATAGGTTGCTGACCCCTGCTCTACATGCTGGGAGTGAGCTGCAGAAGAGACAGGATTTAATCTCCAATACCAAAGCAAAGAGGAGGATATAGCCATGCAGGTATAGGAGAGCAGTTTGTAAGCAGGAAGGATCTGATAGACCCATTTCTGTGGCAGTGATTTATAACATCCACTAGTGTTAACCAACCATTCTTGCGTCAAAATAATAATAATACAGACAGCTTTTATATCACTTCAATGATGACTTGATGCAGCTCAGTCAAGTGGGACTAGACCTACTAGTGACGTTCGGGGGATGCCAGGGGATGCTTTGAGATAGACTGGAAAGTTGAAAAAAGGTTTCTTGAAGGATTCCCTGATGAACTACTTCTGTGTTGGTGCCAAGATAAGTCAATCTCAAGTTGACAAAGGCTTTACTTTTTAATGAGTTGCTTCCAGATAGCAAACCACGCATGAAAACACTGAAGGGAATGATGTGGGATATTTTCTGTATAATTGACCACACATTGTCTACTAAAAATCCAAGAGAAAACAACCTTATATCAGTTATCTGAAAAATATTGAAAACCTTACCAAATCTTTGAGCTTCTTTGAGTGAGGGTGTCTTTCCCGCCACCCTGAAAGAAGCGGTGGTGAGGCCCCTCCTCAAGAAGCCTTCCCTGGACCTGGCTGTGTTAGCAAATTATTGTCCTGTCTCCAACCTTCGCTTTGTTGTGAAGGTTGTTGAGAGTGTGGTTGCGCAACAGCTGCCTCAGTACCTGGATGAATCGACATATCTAGATCCATTCCAGTCGGGCTTTAGGCCTGGGTATAGTACGGAGACGGCATTGGTCGCATTGGTTGATGATCTCTGGAGGGCTCGGGACAGGGGTTGCTCCTCTATCCTGGTCCAATTAGACCTCTCAGCGGCTTTTGATACCATCAACCATGGTATCATGCTGCACCGGCTAGAGGAGTTAGGGGTGGGGGGCACCGTCCTACGGTGGTTTGCCTTTCTCTCCGACTGGTCGCAGTCTGTGTTGACGGGGGCAGAGGTCGACCCTGAGGCCCCTTGTATGTGGGTGCTGCAAGGATCAGTCCTCTCGCTCCTTCTGTTCAACATTTATGTGAAGCCGCTGGGCGAGATCATCCGTGGTTTTGGGGTGAAGTACGCTGATGACACCCAGCTGTACATCTCCACCCCAGACCACCCCAATGATGCCCTCGAAGTGATGTCCCAGTGCCTGGAGGCCGTACGGATCTGGATGGGGAGGAACAGACTCAGGCTCAACCCATCCAAGACCGAGTGGCTGTGGTTTCCAATGTCCCAATATAGTCAGCTGGCGCCATCACTGACTATTGGGGGTGAGTTGTTGGCTCCCATAGATGGGGTTCACAACTTGGACGTCCTCTTGGACTCACGGCTGTCTTTAGAAGAGCATATGACGGCCGTGGCCGGGAGGACTTTTTATCAGGTTCGCCTGATTCACCAGTTGCGTCCCCTTTTGGATCGGGACTCGTTACACATGGTCATTCATGCCCTTGTCATCTCATGCCTGGACTACTGCAATGCTCTCTACATGGGGTTCCCCTTGAGGAGCATCCGGAGGCTCCAACTGGTCCAGAATGCGGCCGCACAGGTGGTGATGGGAGCGATGTGGCGCTCCCATGTGACTCCCCTCCTACGCGAGCTGCACTGGCTCCCAGTGGTCTTCTGGGTGCGCTTCAAGGTTTTGGTTACCACCTTTAGAGCGCTCCATGGCTCAGGACCAGGGTACTTACGAGACCGCCTTCTCCACCAGTAGTCTCTCACCGACCAGTTTGCTCCCATAGAGAGGGGCTCCTCAGGGTGCCGTCGGCCAAACAATGTCGACTGGTGGCCCCCAGGGGGAAAGCCTTCTCTGTGGGGGCACCTGCCATCTGGAACGAGCTCCTCCTGGAGATACGGAGGATCCAAGATTTACGCACTTTCCGCTGCGCCCTAAAAACGTTTTTATTCCAACAGGCTGGCCTGGCCTAACTCTCCCTTTTAAATTGGGTTTTAAATGTTTTATATAAATTGGATGTTTTTAGATTTGTTTTTGAGCCCAAATTATTTAATCTATTTTTAATAGCTTTTAACTTTTGTATGTTATTGTATTTTTATCTTGGCTGTTCACCACCCTGAGTCCCCCGGGAGTAGGGCGGTATATAAATATGATAAAATAAAATAAATAAATAAATAAATAAATAAATGATTATCTACACAGCTACACCAGTGAGAAGTCTTGGGAGTTGTATTCTAACACATTTGGAGGTACCAAATTGGGGAAAAAATTATAAATTTATGGGTCTTCTAGGGTTTGATCCAACCTCTCCCTAAGCCAACTTCCCTTTCTCCTCATATACAAATGTGAATGGCATGAACTGAAGGTCCTACACCTTTCACTTATGCTTCTTACAAAATTTATTTTCACTTTGACTTTTTGATAGATGCAAGTATTTTTATTAAAAGTCTATACTGAAACATTCTCTTACATTGTTACTTGCCAGCTTGATGAGCACTGGCCTTATTTATGTAGCACTGTTTCTTCAGTAATAAAATCAAAACCAGGACGAATAAGAAACCAATCAGGACAATGTGTGATTACACACAATCCTTTCATAAAACATGCTACTCTTCCAATTCAAACACCTATCTCTTTTCCTTCTATATTTCCTTCTAGTTACTGCTTTACTTTTATTTCATCATTTCCCCTCCAAATGTAAAATTTTAAAGCAGCCAGAGCTCTGTATAGCAAAAATGTACAGTACTTACACAAGCATTTCTATCCAGTATCTCTGTTGCAGCTGGTAGGAACGTGATGTTTGCATACTGCTTTTTTACTGCACAGACAGTAAAATAGAAATAGTGCAAAACTGACTTTCTGAGGTGTCCCTTTGGAAGAACTTAATATTTCAACAAAACAGCCATGTGGTTTGCTAGTTTTAATGGCAAGACTGGAAATGTGACATATTTAAATATTTGAAAACATTTATTGTAGTCAGTACAGATTCTGCAGTCTGTACAACCTTTTGTGTTCTGAATAAATAATGCAGGTAAGGCCTATAGGCTTTCAAGTTTCTTGCAAAAAGGTTCTTCTGCATTACTCAACAATATCTAATCCTCATTCATTTGCATCTAGTCAAAACCCTACTGTATAGCATCTTCCAGATAAAAAATGTTACTCTTGTAGCTACACAGATTTGTCCTACCTGGTGGCTTCCAAATGTGTCTAAAGGTCTCCAAATTTTCAGCTCTGCGGGTTTGAACCCTAAATAATCTAAAGATTTATTCTAACTAAGCATGAAGACACTATTTATTTATTTATTAAATTGAATTCAATTAAATTAAAACTGTACCAGTTCTTTATCCATTTACCATTTTTACCATTTCCTTTCACCAAATTCAGTGAGTCCTGTAAATTCAATGAGTTGTGTAGCTTCAAAATAAAAGTTGTTCTAAAGTGTTCACTTCTTATTTTATGTATAAAAACGAGATGTACTTCATAAAAATTTAACTCATGATTAACTCATGATTACTCATGAATCTTCAAAGAATCACAAAGCTATGGGGAAGGATATTGTAACAAACTAATATAGCTATATTCCAAAAATACAATGAATATATTCTCCCAATTGGACCAGGTTATTTGAAGGACCCTCTTTTCCTGTTCACATCTATCAGACCGAAAAAAACAGGGAGGCAGGGAATACTGCAGGCCCCCTCTCCTAAGTAGGTCCATCTAGTGCAGGGGAGTCAAACTGATGGCCGGTGTGTCAGATGCATCATGCGCAGGCCACACCTACCCCAACTCCACGAAGGGGAAAAAACATTGCAAAACTTCACATGACAGCAACTTAATGCCGCGAGTTTGACACCCATGCTCTAGGGGTCAGCAACCCACGGCTCTGGAGCTGTTTGTGGGTCTTTCATCCCTCTGCTGCGGCTCCCTGTTGCTGGTCAGCTCCACAATTGATAGGGCTTTCAGTTAGGACAGGTAGAGGAAAAAGGATGCCATGCTAGGAGGAGACTCTTTGGTGGGGGAACCAACTTCCAGTTGGCAGAGGAAAAAGGATGCCGCTCTAGGAGGAAACTATGATAGGGGAACCGGACTTCCGGTTGGCTCCAGAATTGAACAGGGGCTTCTGGTTAGGACCTTTGTGGCTCTTTTAGTGTTTAAGGTTGCTGACCCCTGCTCTAGTGGAACCAAGAACAAGGGCTTCTTGACCTTGGTGGCTCCCTACCTATGGATCATCATCTCCAGAGAGATAAGATTGGCTTCACTTTGATACTCTTTTGCAAAGCCTTGAAGACCTGGTTTTGCCAATGGAACTCAGGATTCCACAGTGAGATAGAGCCCATCAAGTGGTTTATTTGATTTACTGTTGTCTCCAGGAGTTGGGGGTGGAGGTTATTGCTTTTTTATTGTTTATATATTGGGTTTTTATCTTTGTAAGCTGCCAGGAGTCACTGAGAGTGAGTAGGGTGACCACATAAATTTTCTTAAATAAAGTAAAAATAAAATAAAATTCTAAAGAAATATGAGTTGTAGGCTTTAGCTCATTTTTCTAAACTCCAATAATGTAGAACATATATAATTACTGTTTGTCACCTCTAAAGAAAGGATGAAATTTTCTTTAATGCCATAATTTTAGGATGACTACTTAGAAATCTTGCTATGTTAAATGCAATATTAAATATGCTTTTTCTACCCAGACTTTGACCCCATTTCAGGAGAAGAAATATAATAATTTCAGTTTTAACAATGATTGGGTATTTTTCTCAGTGAATACAATAATATATGAAGATTTCTCTGAAACTCGTTTTAATTGCAGGAGAGCTATACTACTAGGCATACTAGTTGAACCAGACCTTTCCAAGGGAGGAAAAACAGTAAAGAGAAATGCCAAGAGAATTTCACATTTTTTATTTTGTCTTGAATGGGTGTCTCTTTTTTCTTTTCTTCTTTTATAAAATAGGCAATATTTATTCTACATTGAACCGGAATGAATGGAGGGAGTGAATACCTATGTGATGTTAACATAGAAGCCGTGAAGCAAAGCATACCTTCAAATGGTTCAAAATGTATTTTCAGAAAACTGAGCGAGATTCTGTCTTAAAGGCAGTAACTCAGAGGTGGGTTTCAGCAGGTTCTGACCAGTTCTGGAGAACCGGTAGCGGAAATTTTGAGTAGTTTGGAGAACCAGTAGTAAAAATTCTGATTGGCCCTGCCCCCATCTATTCTCTGCCTCCCAAGTCCCAGATGATTGGGAGAAATGGGGATTTTGCAGTAACTTTCCCCTGGATTGGGGAAGGAATGGAGATTTTACAGTATCCTTCCCCTGCCATGCTCACCAAGCCACACCCACAGAACCGGTAGTAAAAGTTTTTGAAACGCACCACTGCAATAACTGCATTGGCAAACAACAAAACAGGTTCCAATTCTTTTCATTATTAGCATATGCTCTACTGATTTGTTTCCCAATGGTACTCGTTCCTCTTTTTTTTTCCAGAAATAAATCCAATTCTTCTATTTCCAGTTCCATGTTTCCTGTTTGTAGCTTCTCCTTACGAGTGCTGCTGCTTCTTCCTCTTCCTTCTCCTATAATTTCTGGTAAATTTGCAATCTTTTCTATTGTTCTGGACTTACATTTTTTACCAGCAGTCCATGGGATGCAAATTTAAATGAAATTTAAATTCAAAACTAGTGGAAAGTACAGGTCATTTAGCAGCTCTATTTCAGCAGAGTTTGTGCTTTCATTATCAGGGAGGGGTCCTGAATCCAATCAAGTTTGGATGTGGTTTAGACTATAATTTCAAACATTCTGAATCAGTATGACATGTGGCTCTGCTGTAAAAATTTAAAAACTGTCAGCCAAATACACTTTGAGGACTCCGGGATGGAGAAGACTACTATTTTATGGAAAATTATACCTGCATAAATTATGATAATGATAGTTAAAGTACTAAAGATCTGACAGTCTCTGCCAAAGAGACAAACAAGCTAAACCAAAGAAAAGGAGGTTCATTTTAAAGTATTCAAATCTAGGTTAAAAAACCGAGTTTCAATCAAAATAAGTAGGCAAAAATCCAGGAGTCCTGTTTTTCTTTGCATCGAGTTTATCTAGTAAATCTAGTATGAGTATAACAAATCACAGTGCAGGAAACCACATTCAGTTCATTCACAGGTTCATCTTCCCCACTGTTTTAAGAACAACACATTTGTGAAGGGAAAATACAGTAGATGATTAAATCACTTGGCAAAAATAATGCCGGAGAAGCATTAGCAGTGGGAAGACGTAGGATGGATAAGACAACTACAATCAGTTTGAGGAACATAATTAGAAAAGTGGGGATTTCTCTATATATTAACTAATGTAAACTTATTGCTTTTTAATAAAGCTGTGTACACTTTTTGGAACAACTTTGTTTTAGATCAAGAGACTACCCCCTTTTTTATAATGTTGACTAGATTTGCTGCTTGTTAGATGCTAGCATTATGAATATAAGGGGTAGAAAAATCAATCTAAAAGTAGTGAAACAGAATAGAATAGAATAGAATAGAATAGAATAGAATAGAATAGAATAGAATAGAATAGAATAGAATAACAGAGTTGGAAGGGAC
This sequence comes from Pituophis catenifer annectens, assembly GCF_029215685.1. NCBI lineage: Eukaryota > Metazoa > Chordata > Lepidosauria > Squamata > Colubridae > Pituophis > Pituophis catenifer. Next base: position 17,712 of record NW_027257380.1, read on the forward strand.
CTTAGAGGTCTTCTAGTCCAACCCCCTGCCCAGGCAGGAAATCCTACACCACTTCAGACAAATGGTTATCCAACCTCTTCTTTAAAATGTTCAGTGTTGGAGCATTCACAATTTCTGCAGGCAAGTTGTTCCACTGATTAATGGTTCTAACTGTCAGGAAATTTCTCCTTAGAGAAAGAGATTCCATAATGTACTTATCCTGTGCTGTATCAGAGATATGTTCTATTGGTTTGGGAATGTCTATCTTTCATATCTATTTTGTATTGTGTATTCTACTGGATACACAATACAATTTTTAATGAGGGAAGGGAACTGATGGAGTTGTTTAAAGATGATGATTTGTTGCCTGGCTTTGGGAAGGTAAATGCTGACAGCTGTGGCCCATTAGAAAGCTGAAAGATATTGCTGGAACCAATTAATAAGCTATAACAGAATAAAAGAAAGGTAGGGAGATGAGATGCTTTGGTCATGGGTTAGATATCTGAAGCTGGGGTACTTTGCCTTGATGTTAGTTGACTGGGAATGATTTAAGGTTTCCTGTAAGAAGGACAATTGTGGTTTCTTAAGGCCACCCTGCTCATGGAGGAAACTCTGAATGATTAATGGCTTTGTCACAAGAGAGACAGAAGTTGGTCCAATAAAAATAACACCTGACTTACTTGTAACTCTCTTGCAAAGGAGACAGGAATTATAAGGAGAAGTTGAAGGAAAGTGCCTTAGATGTGACAAATGATAATGCAGACCACTTCTGCAATCTTGGAAGTTTCACTTGACTGAAAAAATGAAATCATATCCAACATAATACAGCTGGGGATTTCTTCTTGAGGCCTTGAACAAGAGTACAATGATTTTCTGTTTGCAAGTTACGGCCTAGGCTCTGCAGTACAGTTGGTGGCTTCCTTTTGGGACACTTTTGTTTGTAATTTCTCTATCCCACATTTCAACCTGAAAGGTTGTTGAAAAGGGTTATACTGTATAATATTAAAGATCGTGATCCTGGACCCAGATACAAGAGACAAGGAAATGGGAATAGAAAAAGGAAGAAAAAAAGAGTTGATAGTTCTTAATATTTCAGCAGTCCTGTCATAATAGAAACAGATGGTTCTGTTGCCCAGGGCTTATAATTCTGCTGTTCTGACTCATAGAGAATTCTGTGTAATGATCTTTGTGAGAAGGAAGAATCCATAGCCCAGATTAGTGTTTCTCAACCTCTCCAACTTTAAGACCCATGGATTTCAGCTCTTCAGAATTCCCCAACCAGCGAGCAGAAGTAGCCGTTCCTCATTGCCTCTTATAGGTCCCTGTAGTTGCTTGATACTGAGTTCTAAGTAGAGGAAGTTTTTTTCCTGCATGGCTATTAAAAGACTTTAAAAGCTTCCTTCATTTTATATTTGGTTTTCATCAAGCTGCTATTGACATCCATATTGGAGAAGATACTTCTGAATGCCCAAGTTTTTCATATTCCCTGTATAGTTTTTTTTAAAAAAGAAGAGCAAAGGTGCATGTTGTCTCTTAAGAATAAACATGTGGAATTATCAGATAGATAACATCTGAGAACTTCACATCAAAATTTGCTGGTTCTTCCATGTTTCTACAGTTTTGCCTCTCTTAAATGGATTTTTCCTTCCTTTAGTCATGTCCTGGACCTGTATAGATACATACTTTTCCCAATTCAATTCAATTTTTCCCATATTCAATTGTTATTCTAATGCAAGCTGACATTCCTAAATAATAATACTTCACTTTGAAAAATCATCAAGCATACTGTCTTTTATGCATTTGTCTCTTATTCCCATGGGCATTCATTTATGCTTCTAAACATATCCTTCAGTGCACTTAAAGAGGGTGGATGGGGTAGAAATGCACAAATCAAAGCTGGCTTCATTTTCTTTTCTTTCTTTTAATCTCCAGAAATGAATTCTTGGATATTTTCCCTTTACTCTTCTATTAGCAGGGGTGACAATTTTGCATTGTTCAAATTAATGTCAGTGGTTTTCTAAAAGACAGGGACATGACAGCTTTTTGAGAAATGAACATTTTTCTCCCCTTAGATTTAATCTGAATGCAAAATTGCAGGGGGAGAGTGATACATATGTTAATAAATATATTGGTTTTCTTTTTGTTACTAACTGCTTGGGATGTTTGCTACTTAGTTTTTAATATTAATACACCAGTATTTTCCCCCCATTTTTTAGAGGGATTGCTATGTTTTGTGGGAGCAATGACAGAACAACCTCTGCTCTTAAGGGCAATCACATGAAATTTGGCTTAATTTCATGTGGCCTTGAGCCTGGTTTTAGAACCATTTCACAAATTATCAGTTTGGGCTATGACCAAAGCAATTTGTGCTTTTTCTGAAAAATTTGCTATATGAAGAGGAAAAGAGATAGAAAGGAGTCGCAGAGAAAGACAATGAAGGTATCAACAGAAAAAAGTGTGTGTGTGTGTGTGTGTGTGTGTGTGTGTGTGTGAGAGAGAGAGAGAGAGAGAGAGAGAGAGAGAGAGAGGGAGGGAGGGAGGGAGGGAGAGGGAGAGGGAGGGAGAGGGAGAGGGAGAGAGAATGAGAATTGCAGCCCCAGCCACTTAATACATTTATACATTGTTATTCTGGGAATGTAGCTACACATTATATGCTAATACTATTTAAAAGGCAGAATTGCAGAAGGAAAATGAAATTCTTCAACTTGTTTCTGTCTTCTGTTTCTCTGCTCCAAAGTAATCCACCTCACATTCTTTCACTTCACCTGAAAACAAGGTTGAAATTATTGCTAGGTTTGTCTTACCTTCTTCTCTCTTTTTTTTTTTTGCCTTTTTCTTATTTATTTTGATGAACTTAAATATCAAAAGACGTGAACAGATGAAGGTGCAAAGACAACAATGTAAGTGGCTGTCACAGTCTCTTTTATGCTTTCAAATTCCTGAGGTTTTTTTTTCTTTTTACAGCTATTGTACTTTTAAAATACAAAATGTCTACTTTTAAAGGAAAACATTTTAAGTATTCATTTAAACATCAGCTGATAAAAGGACATGTCAAAACCTATGCAGTCCATACATTGTATACCCATTATCCCTTAAGGCAAAATTGTTACACAGTTTATTATACTGAACTGTTTGTTCAACTTGGTTTTTTTTAAAAAAAGAAAAGATTTAAAGAGGTCTAATATTCCAGTTTGTTTCTCTAAGTTGGTCATGATAAACCCACTTTTTTTGCATATTAGGCTGTTTGTCTTCTAAGTTAACTTGCAAAATGTTTACCATCCCTATAACAGCTGGTTTTATAAGGAAAATAATAATTGAGGAAGGCTGCAGCTGCCTAAAGTTATCACTCAATTTTAAGGAAAGCCAGATTTTACTGAGTAAAATTATCAGTTAAAATTTCTGACTCCTCAGAGGCTAAAAATAGGAGTATTTCATCTGGATCATCATTTTATTGAAAAGGAAGGTAAGATCAGCTAGCTGAATTACTGGGACTTTATGGCCTGCCAAGGGCCAACATAATGTTTAGACTCCAGTATATCCATGTCAGATTCAATTCAGATAATCACAAGTCACTCTAACCCCTATAATTTATCTCCTTCAAGCTGAGCACACAGGGAGCCTTCTCAAGAGGTTGAGAGAGAGCAAGGGTGGGGGTAGGGACTTGCCTCACTTCTAAAAGAGTTTACAAAAGCTCCCTCAAAGGGAAAACCTGAAGGAAGCCTAACCTTAAGGAGTGGAGATGTCAGCCAGTCACAAGAGCAGGGCAGAGAGGTTAGGAGAGATAATGCAACCTAAAAGGGAGGTGGATGGAGGGGGAAAGCCCAATAGAATACTGCATGACTCACCAAAACGAAAGGAGAATAACTCCTTTTTTAAAAGGAGAAACAATATTCCATGGCAATAAAACCCTATGGTGGTGGTATTGTTATCATCCACATCCTCCAAATGGGACTGTATTTCCAATTTATAATGTGGATGAAAATAAAATAGAAAATCAACATCATGAGAAAAATAATGGAAAGAGAGGAATAAGGGAGGTTGCCATTGTGAAGTTTATTTTATCTGTCATTGGTTTGGAATAACAACTAAATTAATGGATGTGATAGTTGTGGGTTTAGCTTTAAGGAGCTTATTTCTGTCTCTGGATGTCTTTCTACATGTGTCACCTACGTGACTTGCTTTTGGGCCATGTTCTAAGTTGCCTGCATTAGCCTGGAACCCTCAAATCTCTCCCCTTCAAGAGGTCCAAAATTTATTTATTTATTTATTTATTTATTTATTTATTTATTTATTTATTTATTTATTTTTGAATTTGTATACCGCCCTTCTCCCTGAGGACTCAGGGCGGTGAACAGCCAAATAAAAACATCAAATACAAATATTAAAACACATTTAAAAAATATATATAGATTTGGCCCCATTAATTAAAACGATAAACAAAACAAAACAATTAAAAAACCCTTAAAAGAAATTAAGCCAGCCCGGCTTGTTGAAAAAAGAAAGTTTTAAGGGCACGGCGGAAGGCACTGAGGTCATGGATTCTCCTTATCTCAGGGGGCAACTGATTCCAGAGGGTGGGTGCCCCCACAGAGAAGGCCCTCCCCCTGGGGGTCACCAGCCTGCATTGTTTGATCATATCTTTATGTGGGATGAACTTAATATTATGACTAAGTTCTTGCTTCTGATAAAGTGGCATACAGTTCCATAAATTCATAATTTGGGATTAAAAACAAACAGATAAATAATCAAATTAAGCATTAAACCCATATTATTGCAGTGATTATATAAATCTACATTCATTATAAGAAAACTATTGTAAGAGAAGTAGTCCTAGCAGCCCAGTCTTCAGGGTTTGATGGGATAATTTAGGTTTCCCTGATGTTTTGAAAATCAGGAGGGAATAACCTTTTTGAACATCAAGGGGATATTGTTTTGGGCGGGGGCAATGCATGAGAAGACGTATTTCCAGGGCCTTATGTGTGGCAATCTCTAATGAGAGGATATACAGAGAGTCTACTCTGCCTGCATATATCATCAGGAGAAGGAAGACTTGCAGATATCCAGCCCGTAAACCATGAAGTGTTTTAAAAGTAACAGCCACATCTTGTGTGGCATTCAGAAACCAAACCGCAGTCAGTACAATTTTTGAAGTAAAGCTATTATATCGATGTCTTGAGTTGTGTGTGTATATAAGATGTCTAAAGTTAAACTGTATATTATAAACAATATCCAAATGACTTGAGAAATATATCCTCACCATGTCAGATCTCCCTTCAGTGTAAATTGACGAGAGATAATTTGATCAGAAAAAAAATTCAATGATTAAGAAATACTTACAAGTGATTCATTCTTGAACAATAGGGTAAAACAATATTCATGCAATTATTCAGAGTTAGTTCCCAAGATTACAATAGCGTAATTGATTTTTGCAGTCTAGTTATGTTGAAATGGAAAACCACCGCAAGCAGAATTCAGTAATCTCACAAAAGAATTGCAGGAAGCACTTGCTATGCAATGTAACATTTGTTCAATAGTTAGAGTATGAAGGAAAGTAATTGCACTGGGTTAACAGTCATCATGAGGTGTTACACAGGACTCTTGAGTTATGCTCCCCAAATCCTACCCTAATGCCTTTTGAGCTATTCAGCTAATATTGTTAATCCTGGAACAAACTATTTTTATTCTATTATCAAAATTAGAAACTGCCCATTTTACTCACAGATAGACTCTGGATATAAATTTCTAATAATAAATTTCAGAGTTTTGTTTAAATACACTTAAGGGAGAGAGTGGTCATATATTCTGGTAGCTGCCTTTATGTTCCTGAAAGAGTCTTCCTGAGTATAAACTATACACACTGCTTATATGTGATAGGTCATCCTGGTCTTCAAGCTACTGTACTATCATTAAGTATCCAGAATCTATGCCTGTGGCTGTTTCAGATAATGCAGCTATGAGCAGTGGGATAGACAATACAATGCTACTTCTCTGGTTGTTCAGATGAAAAGTTTGAACAGGAATTACATGTTGAATGATAAAAACATATAAAACTGGTATAGAGACTAAGAAAGATGACCGTGTCAGAAATATGTAAGAACTGTTATCTAGGAAAGGGGGCTGAAATGTTTTTAAATCATGAGAAATGAGTCAACATGCTGCCTTAATTTACTGGCATATAAACATGGGGAGGTGGTACAGCATGATCAGATTTGGAAATGTCCATTATTATATCTTATCTCAGTAAAAGTAGTTTTAATCTTCTATTGCAGTTTGGTCTACCTGGTGGGCTGATACTGAAGTTGGTAGGCATTGCTCATTCTAGCTGGAATGTTAGAAGGATTAGTTCATTAGCTTTTTCATACTTTGATACAAAAACCTTTAGTGAGTCAAAAACAAAGAAAATGGAGAGTGCCATGATATGCCATCAATGTAAATTAAATAAAACTAAGACTGAGACTTAGGGTGCTGTTTACACAACCCTGCTGACTAAGCCATGAAGTCCCAAACCCACCATCAGGCTGCTCTATTTTCTGGAGTATTTTCCCTGGTCCAACCTGCACCTCTTACCTTGGCCTTGCTGGGCTGCATTATCAGAGCCTATAAAATATAGTTGTAAACTGCAGAAAATGTCTCGGAGAGCTCAATCAATGGGCAAATGGAAAAGTCACCAAAAGGACAAAATCATGTGACATTGCCATACATGTTATGTCTTTTATGAAGTTCAGTGTGATAT
>NW_027257381.1:0-24372 GCF_029215685.1 Pituophis catenifer annectens
AACTGTTATGACATACGGTCGTAATGGGCAAGTTATATTGCAGTCATATGTTGAGAACTATTTGTATGTGCAGAATGGGAATATGGTCTGTAGACACCAAAAGCTATAGAATTCACGGGATTTAAGGATCCGTTTGAAGACGTGATAGAAATATGGCAACTGGAAATTCTATGGTGCAATTCCATGCTTAGTGAATATTCAGATTTGGGGGATATTTGAAAATACAGTTTCCACAGCTTTCTTCTTTGTCTCTGCTTACACAGCTTATTTTTTTTTCCTCTTTCCTTTTCTTCACCTATTCTTCATTTCATTCTCATGCTATGTGTATGTATTTAAATCTCCTGATCTGCAGTTTGATGATTGCTGGAAAAGTCTCTTGTTTATATATATTTTAAAAATATGTTATCGTTTTATTCTGCATACTATTGGTTTTGTAAGAGTAGGATGTCTTTATTTGGGGAAAAAAATGAAAATTAGAATGATGGAAATTGCACGTGATTCTCTGTAAACAGAAATGAACACATTGGAGAAGGGGAGATGGTCAGAGAGATAAGGAATCATTCCCAAAAATACCTAGAGTAGTGGCCAAAAATTGTGGAAACCTTTTTGGGGAAACTGTATTTTCTAAAACTAGCTAATAACACTTTTTTTTTTAGTAGTACCATAAAATTATATATCAGTGGAAAGATAATTTAATCAAGAATGTAATGCAATAACTTTTATGAAGGATTTGCTATTAGAATAGCAGTTACAGCATAAAGAAGAAACATGAAACAGGTAGAAAAAACGAGTTATACAAAAATGATCACCATGTCTGTTAATACTTAGTTGGGTAACCTTTAGCATGAATTACGGCCTTACAATGTCTTCCCATGGAGTGAACCAAGCCTTTTAGTTCTGCAGCTGTTCTAATGTGAAACCAAGATTGAATGATGGCTTCTATTAACTGGGTTTTATTGCTGGGTCGCTTCTGACTAACAAGTTTCTTTAGTCGGCCGCACAGATTTTCAGTTGGGTTAAAATCTGGGCTATTCCCAGGCCATTCCAGCAGTGGAATAGGATTATCTTGAAACTCCCCCAAAAAGTGGTGTTATTAGCTGTCAAACCTCAAAAATACACTTTTCCCAAAAGGTTTCCACAATTTTGGACACTACTGTATATATTCTCTATTATGCCAGATTTATAGATTCCTCTTCTGTTCCCCTTCTCAAGGTCAAACAGTAATAATTGCAAGCAATAATGATAATTCTTGCCCGCTTAACAGTCACATACATGGTTATTTGTTGTTTTTGTAGGAAATGAAGTAAAATGGGTTTCCCCGTCCCCCACTGAAATCTTGTCTCAGTGATCCAGCGGTGGGTTTCAGATATTGTTACCACTGGTTCACCGCATGATCGCTCTCTTCACATGCCCTCGCACCTTCTGTGCATGTGCCTGGCCTTCCACGCATACACTTTGCTCGCTCGTGCGCCTTTTACGCATGGTCCCAGCCTCGAAAACATGCCTAAATAGGATGACATAGTGCCGGGGCAGTTCCGCTACTAGTTCGGGTGAACTGGTATGAACCTGCTGAATACCACCTTTGAAGTGATCTAGTGATCACATTCCAAGTGAAACAAGGTGCCCATCCAGAGATCACCTTGGAAGAATCAAGAGATGTTGGCTGGTTTCCTTGATCCTTGTATTATCAACTTGATCTGCCTTCCTTTGGATTATTCACATCTTTTAACGTTTCATCAGAATAGTCACCAGTGGTGGGGAAATGATCTTAAGGTTAACTCAGCCTTTTAAGAGTCTGTGTAATTCTCGGTGTATATGAGCCGAGGTGGCGCAGTGGTTAGAGTGCAGTACTGCAGCTACTTTGGCTGACTGCTAGTTCAGCAGATCAGCAGATCAAATCTCACCAGGCTCAAGGTTGACTCAGCCTTCCATCCTTCTGAGGTGGGTAAAATGAGGACATAGATTGTTAGGGGTAATATGATATTTAGTATACTGTCTTTGGTGTAAGCCGCCCAGAGTCCTCGGAGAGTGGGCGGCATAGAAATATGAAAAATAAATAAATAAATAAATAAATAAATAAATAAATAAATAAACAAACAAACAAACAAACAAACAAACAAACAAACAAACAAACAAACAAACTGCAATTTCCCCACTTTGCTTCTACTGTAACATTTTGCATTTCTGCTGGAAGAGAAACTTCAGAGTTTCCCCTCCTTGAACGGGGATGTAGGAATTACACAGATTTGTTTCCCCAAAGGTGTGAAGCTCCAGGGCTGTTTTTATTATGGCCATTCTTTGGCAAGGAGTGATTACTAGAGGCTTATGGCTCTTTGTAGAAATAGGCTTTCTACAGAAATAGACAATCTGAAGGCAGCTGAAGGCAGAGAGTACATGACTCATAAGTCTATTGCCATGCATTAAATTCCCTGGGAAAGCCCCCATCTCAAAGAGGGACTTCTGGCAGTATCTCGTTAGCCTGTTTTTTGCTCATCTGCTTTCCAGAAATGTTTCTGGGTTTTGTTGATATGCAGCTGAAGACAGGCAGTGAAAGAGTAACTTTGGTTTATTAATTTTCATAGATCATATTTAAAGACCACCCATCTCTTTCATAGAGTGATTGTGGGCAGTGTACCAATGCAAAACTTCTCAGCTTCTCCAAAATAGTCGAAAAGCAGGGAGCTGTTAACTCAGGGATAAAGTTGCAAAATCTATAGGCAGATAATAAATCACCTTGAATATGACTGTCCATTATCTTGAAACTTGAAAAGAAAAATGGAATTGGAGTACAAATGATGTCAGCCTAGGTCCTAGGCAGGGGTGAAATTCAGCAGGTTCTGACAGGTTCTGGAGAACCGGTAGTGGAAATTTTGAGTAGTTCAGAGAACGGGCAAATACCACCTCTGGCTGGCCCCAGAGTCGGGTGGGAATGGAGATTTTGCAATATCCTTCTCCCAGGAGTAGGGAGAGAATGGAGATTTTGCAGTATTCTTCCCCTGCCACACCCACCAAGCCACACCACGCCAGGGGTGGGTTCTACTTACCTTTACTACTGGTTCGCAAAGGGGCCACGCACACTCTTCTGTGCAAACGCAGAAGCATTTTCATGATGTCAGGGTCAATGGGCAGAGTCTCCCGCCGGTTTTACTACTGGTTCTATAGAACCGGTGTGAACCGGGGGCAACCCATCACTACGCTAGACCCACCAAGCCACGCCCACAGAACCGGTATTAAAAAGAATTGGATTTCTCCACTGGTCCTAGGCAGAAGTGGCCGGCACATAAATTAACAACCGGTTTGTCCAGCACCAAAAAATGTGAGCATGCGCACGGCCTTCCGTGTATGCACTTTGCTTGCTTGCGCACCTTGCGCACCTTGTGCGCAGCTTCAAAAACACAGCTAAATAGGACAGCGTAGCACCAAGGCAGGTGGACATGGCCACCTGCAGGTCGCAACTATCGGTTCACCTGAATTGGTCTGAACTGGCAGCAGCCCACCACTGGTCGTAGGAGAAGATCTCCTGGGTTTAAAGGGTTCCTTATGAATGCCATGCTGATCCTGGCATCAAAACAGTGAGCACCAGCATTGATGATGTTCCCTAGTCAGGTTATGAAATGTCTATCAGCAAACAATCAAGCACAGAGAGTAGTATTCTTACAACTGTGCTTCCTACTCACAAACAGACCAATGCTACGTATCTTGTAGTGGGCTGCAGTGGATAATGGCTGGGTGATGGTTTATTTATTTATTGGTTTGTTTACTTATCAATAAAGTATTGGTATGCTGCTGTATTCCCAATAGCCTAAGTGGCACAGAAATGAATGAAAACTTAATCTAGACAAAAATATGGTTGTTGATAGGAGATGGTAAACCATACTTTTCTGGAGGGGGCTACAGACTCCCAGGATGATATATTCAGGAATGAAATTTCCCAATTTCGGTTTAAGGTATCTCTTTGTGAAGAAATTGTCCTTAAATCGGCAGTTCACTTGGGATAAAGTTTCATGAGAGATGGGAGGGTCTCAATTTATAAAACCGTACTAGTGGTTGATTGATTCATCTGTACTTATTGTGGATCATGTCAACCCCTAGAACAGGGGTGTCAAACTCCATTTCATTGAGAGCCGTATTAGCATTATGGTTCTCCTCAAAGGGCCAGTTGCATGTAAGACTATTAGGTGGGCGTGGCTGGGTGGGCGTGGCCAGCTTTTGAGCTCCTGGGGCATCAGGACCTTGCAGTCCAGCCCAGCTCCACTTCCCTGATGGGGTGCCCAGCCATGCTTACCACCTCCTCCTGCTGTTGCTGTTGGTACTGCTGTGGGCGAGGTGAGGTGGGTCCAAGGTGGTGGAGGTTAACCCCCTTGCCATTTCCAGGGCAGCCCCATGGGCCAAATCTAGCCACATCATGGGCTGGATCTGGCCTTGAGTTTGACATCCCTCCCCTAGAAGTTGAATGGAAGATCCAACCTCTTTTGCTTGCTTTTTTTAAATAAACAAAATCCCTAGACCAGGGATCAGCAACCTGCAGCTCTGGAGCCACATGTGGCTCTTTCATCCCTCTGTTGCGGCTCCCTGTTGCTGGTCAGCTCCACAATTGATAGGGCTTTTGGTTAGGACAGGTAGAGGAAAAAGGATGCCACGCTAGGAGGAGACTCTATGGTGGGGGAACAGGCTTCCAGTCGGCAGAGGAAAGAGGATGCTGTGCTAGGAGGATACTCTATGGTGTGGGAACCAGACTTATAGTCAACAGAGAAAAAATGATGTCATGCTAGGAGGAGACTATGATGGGGGAACCGGATTTCCAGTCGGCTCCAGAATTGAACAGGGGCTTCCAGTTAGGACCTTTGTGGTTCTTTGAGTGTTTAAGGTTGCCAACCCCTGCCCTAGACAATATGGCCAATCCTTTCTAGTATCTCTAGCCCTACTGTGGTCTTAATGTTTTATTGTCCACATTCTGGAGAACTCAATAGTTTCTTAGTGAAATAATAGAATATAAAGAGAGGAGAGGTTTCTGGCTTCTTTCCCCCAGCAAGTGCCAGATAGGGCTGAAGAACTTTCTAACTGGGGAAGTTGGGAAAGGTTTCTTTGGTGTGTGCAAAGTCCTTTCTGCACAGCTGCCCATTCCACTGGAACCAATGGAGGGTTATAAAATGATTCCCAGCAACTGTGATTTTGCACAAAATCCTAGCTGAGAGCTAATGTTGTGAACTGTGCCCCGTGTTGCAGGACAATAGTTCAGTGATTCTCATTGTGTGTGTGAGTGGTGCCCTCCGGAAATAAATTAATTCAATAATTAAAGGCTGCTGTGATTGCATATTATCCATTCATAGGACAGGCGTGAGTTGCCTTCAAGAGGGAGACCGACTCCTAAGGCTCCTCTGAGATCTTTTCTTCCTCGTGTACCCTTCTGCAAGCCAACCGTTTTGAAGATAAGTAAATGTGTTGCCATATCACTTGAGGAAAGGATGCGTCTGGATTGGCTGATGCCTAGCAAAGAGCAAAAGGAACAGCTGTGGCTCTCAAGTCCCCATGGAGAAGGGATTGCAGAACCCAATGTAATTTCTCCATCTACAACGGGCAGTAATCTAATTGGTGATATGAAGTGTTCCACTTTCTCTGTGCCAGAACTGCTCTTCTCCATCCTGTCCTCCTTTCTTCCAAGCTGGCTTCTGTTTCCAAGCTCCTCCTCAGTAATGGAGAGGGTGGGGTTCACTTTGATTCTTAGTGTTGCATTGAAGCAGGGGAGCTATTCAGCAGGTTCTGACAGGTTCTGGAGAACCGATAGCGGAAATTTTGAGTAGTTCAGAAAACTGGGATGGGAATGAAGATTTTGCAGTATCCTTCCCCGACCATGCCCACCAAGCCACGCCCACAGAACCGGTAGTAAAAAATATTGAATTCCACCACTGCTTGATTGAAATCTTGTTGGATCTCAAATATTTCTCGAATCACAAATGCTTCCTGGTTTCTGGAGCTTCTCTAAATCTGGTCAGTTGTCCTTTTGCCTCTGAAATCAAACCAGTAGTCGGATTGGGCTTGGCTCTCAAGAAATGACATGGCTGAGCCATTTCACTACTATAATCATGATCTGGGATTCACAAATGACTTTCCTTGTTGGATAGGTTGACAGCATGTGCTGATCATTGGATTACATTTATGTCTTGTCTTCCTGCCTGACGGAAGACTAAAAGTAGCTAGCCAGGTTTTAAAAAAATCACAGAGAAACAAGACAAAAGGAGTGGATGCTTAAAAGAAATCCCGGCCATTTTTGGTTTTTAAAGGTAAGAAGAGTGAAGGGTCAAACTAATCACAAGTTAATACCACATCAGCCCCAGTGATTAATGGGAAAGAACTGTGGAATTGTCTTCATTGTTGCTGCTGTTGCTGACAGCTGGCCAATTGCTAAGTCAGCTTCCACTGTCTTCTGGAGTTTGCCTAAATTTGGGTTTAACACAGGGGTGAAATCCAGCAGGTTCTGACAGGTTCTGGACAACCGGTAGTGGAAATTTTGAGCAGTTCGGAGAACCGGTAGCAGAAATGTTGAATAGTTCAGAGAACCAGCAAATACCACCTCTGGCTGGTCCCAGATTGGGGTGGGAATGGAGATTTTGCAGTATCCTTCTCCTGGAGTGGGGTGGGAATGGAGATTTTGCAGTATCCTTCCCCTGCCATGCCCACAGAACTGGTAGTAAAAAAAAAATGGTTTTCACCGCTGGTTTAACATTTTTATTGGGTTATAAGCAGAGGTGGAATTCAGCTGGTTCAGACTGGTTCGCCCGAACCGGTAGCGGAACCCTGGCTTCATGCACTTCATGCAATAGGCATGCCTATTTAGGCACGCTTTTTAGGCCAGGTGCATGTGCTCACATTTGTGAATCAGTAGGGAAAGTAAATGCATACCACCCCTGGTTATACGATAAAATAAGATAAGGATAAGAGAAAGAGAAGCATCGACTTCCAACTCTCTCTCTCTTGCAGTAAAAGAGGCCATTAACATCAAATCACATTTTTTGGGTTTTTTTTTTTCTTAATAATATGAACAAGCCATTTCTAAAAAGATCTATCAATCTAATCGGTAAATCCCAAGATCAAAGTTTTGTTCTTTTCCACTTCAAGGACGAAGTTCAGAAGAGGTCTCCATGTGGAAATAAAAGTACTTTTGTTCTTTTCTTTAATCAAAAATAGTCAATTTTATCATTGCAGCCAACTCCATCAACTTCTGCAGCCGTTCGTCCATGTTAGGAATTGAAGTGTCCTTCCATTTTTGAGCATACAATATGTCAATGTATTCATGACTGGCAGAGACATGGTAACAAGGTCAGCCAATGGGAGCTGAGACAGTAAGGAGCCTGGGCGTGGCTTAGCTGTGCTTAGCTCTGAGCTCTGAGCTCTTACCTCTCCAAAAACTAAACTGCATCTTATACTCCAATGTGTCTTATACTCTGAAAAATACGATAAATACCAATGATACATCATCTTATATAAATTTTCTTTTAGATTATAACATCATGCTTGAACAATGGGAAAATATGGTGTTTGCCCAAATTCGTGACCACTGTCGATGACACTATCTAACCATCTCATCCCCTACCACCCCCTTCTCCTTTTACCCATCATCTTTCGATGACACTATCTAACCATGTCATCCCCTACCACCCCCTTCTCCTTTTACCCATCATCTTTCTCAACATCAGGTCTTTTCCAGTGAGTCTTCTCTTCTCATTTGCTGGCCCAAGTATTTGAGTGTCAGCTTCATAATCTGTCCTTCCAAAGACCAGTCAGGATTGAGTTCCTTTAGACTTGACTGATTGGATTTCTTTGCAGTTCAAGGGACTCTCAAGAATCTTCTCCATCACCACAATTTGAAAGCATCAATTCTTCAACGCTCAGTCTTTCTTCTGGTCCAACTCTCACACCCATACATTATTACTGGAGAAACCATACCTTTGACTGTAGTGCAATTGTTGCTGTTGTTAGTTTCGAAGTCATGTCTGATCCATTGTGACACCATGGACAATGTTCCTCCAGGCCTTCCTGTTCTCTACCATCCTCTGGAGTCCATCTAAGCTCAGTGACTCCATCCAGCCACCTCATTCTCTGCCGTCCCTTTCTTCTTTAGCCCTCAATTGTTCCCAGCATTAGGCTCTTCTCCAGTGAGACCTTCCTTCTGATTAGGTGGCCAAAGTATTTGAGTTTCATCTTCAGGATCTGGCCTTCTAAAGAGCAGTCAAGGTTGATCTCCTCTAGGACTGACCAGTTTGATCGCCTTGCAGTCCAAGGGAGTCACAGGAGTCTTCTCCAGCACCATAGTTCAAAGGCCTCAATTCAGTGCAATTGTTAGTCAGATCAAAAGGAGGTTGGGCATCTTAGTACCATTGCATTTAAGTCTTGTTGGATCTCAAGCTATTCTCAAATTTGAAAACATTTCCTTATTTCTATAACTTGTTCTCTGCAATCTGGTCTCATATGCAGGGGTAATTCATCCTTTCTTACCATCCATAACCATGACATTACAAAGTTCACCGCTACAGATTTACACTTAGTTAGCATTTGCATATGTTGAAACAGAAGTTTTCTTATGTAAAAATCATAAATTTGAAAGAACCACTTGTAATGTATGGCCCTTCTAATCTTAAAGATTTGCTAGCCAATCTCAAATCCAAGCCATTGGGAACATTAAGAAAAATTAACTGTGTTCTGTTGTGTTTCTGACTGTTAATCTTATTTACACCCCTAATTTTGGTTATCACAAGCTTTATTCCCTTTTAATTTTATCTATATAAGATTGACTACAGAAATAGCTTGAAGGGCATTTTTAAAATATTTTTTTTCATTTTCCTGGTATTTGTTTCTTTCAGCTAGAAAATAACTGAGAACATCTTTTCTGAAATATTTACTACGGTTTTCACAGTTTTAGTAATAGTACTTTTAGGTGACGTTTGGGATTATGGTTCTCTTCCCCGTTGACAAGAGTTTGGAAAGCCATCAGAATGAATGATGCAGTCTGGAGGACTTTTCATAGTTCTGATCTTGGTATAGAAAAGAAAGAAGAAACAAAATTTGAACTTCAAGATTAGGGGCTTTGGATTTCAACCGTTACAGAAATAAATAAAATCGTCAATCAGGAAATCGGAATAAACTGCCAGTTAGCCTTGTTGGGAATGTTCCCTGAGGACATTGAGAAAAGAAAAGCTAAAAAGTTGGTTGTAATAAAAATGGAAGCTGGAAATTAGAAACCAACCCATTGATTACTTCTTCAAATGGGAGAATGTGAACTGTAGTCTTTTGGAGATAGACTAGACTTGGAGACCCTTCTCCCCCCAGAAAATATCACCACTCATTTTTGTGACAAACACCTGCCTCCTTTTTACCATCAGAATCAGAAACATATTTGTAATACATTCTAAAATGAATAGATGAGGATTTAGATTAGAAACATTTCTTATACTAAATGACATGTTAAAATTAGCGGACTCCCTAATGTATTCATGAGTTGTAAGCTATGAAATCCGTTCTTGTTTTTCTATTTGTAATGAATAAATATAAATACAGTTATTCTTAAAAGAAACGAGACAGTTCATTAACTCAGTTGCCCTTAAGTGCTGTTTCTACTACTGCTGACCCCAGAAGACCTCCCTCCCCAATTCTTAGAGGCAATGAATCTGATCCAGAAGATGACTGGAGCACCAAGAGTGGAAATCTCAGCCAGAAGACAAATGTGTTTGGATTAGAACTCATTATTGTGAGATCATGCAACAATATTCCATCTTCAACAATCTACAAAGTTGTCTTCGGTAGCTTGGTGGCTTTGAAAAACTATCTCGGACCCCACAAATATTGTAGCAGTTATAATACATTGGCAATGCACTTGAGAAGCAAAGTTATTCTTCTCCACCATGACCAGAGGTGTAATTTATGACGTCCCCATTATCCCATCTGTTGGTTTTGAGAAATAGTTTTCAGTTTCTAATGCCTGAGGATGTGTAAAAGAAGCTAGTGAACCTGATTTTGTGGCCTCTTGACTGTATCCTTCTTGGTGTCAGCCCTGAAGCCATTTTGAGAGCATCTTCAGGGCTGTCACAGCAAGGCTGGGTGGAGCTGTGGGAATGTGAGAGGGGAGATAGAGATAGTTGGGGGTATGCATAGTCAAAATAACATTCTTTCCTGTGGGAGCCAAGGACGCTCCAGCAGGTATTAGAGGGGCACGGACAAAAGCCGGCCAGACCATTGGACCATGTGATGGACATGTGACCTGGGAGCAAGAACCTGGGGTTTTTGATTTGGGTGGGGAAAACCTCGGGTCCTTCAGAGTCGGGTTTTCACCCGCTGTGCCAATATGACATTCCTAATAAATATTTAATAAATAAATAAATAATAAATGAGGGATGCAGTAGCTGATGACACTGAGCTTGTCGATCGAAAGGTCGGCAGTTCAACAGTTTGAATCCTTAGTGCCACGTAACAGGATGAGCTCCCATGACTTGTCCCACCTTCTGCCAACCTAGCAGTTTGAAAGCACGTAAAAAAATGCAAGTAGAAAAATAGGACCACCTTTGGTGGGAAGGTAACAGTGTTCCGTGCTCCTTTGGCATTTAGTCATGACCACGGTGACGTCTTTGGACAGTGCTGGCTCTTCAGCTTTGAAATGGAGAGGAGCACCGCCCCCTACAGTCGGGAACGACTAGCACATATGTGCGAGGGGAACCTTTACCTTTACCTTTAATAAATTCATACTTTGAGGAAACTCTAGGCATCGGGGTTTCGATTGCTTTGGGTCCATTACTTGGAACTCTGACACGCACAGAATATTGGCTGGGCAAATCTGAATAGAGTCTATCTATCTTTTCAGAAAAAGAATGCATTAGGGACTTTATATATTTCTTTATTTATATTTATCCATTCCTCTGTGTGTGTGTGTGTGTGTGTGTGTGTGTGTGCGCGCGCGCACACGCATGCATAGGCACCCACACATACCTCCAAGTCTTTGTTGTCTCTTTGCAACTGCTTAAACTGGTCCAAGCAGTTTTCTTGGCAAGATTTTAGAAATGGTTTGCTGTTGACTTCTTCTTAGGGTTTAGAAAAAATGACTGGTCCAAGGTCACCCAGCTAGCTTTGGGCCAAAGGCGAGCCTAGAACTCAGTGGTCCCTGGTCCATTTCCTTAGCCACTGCATTAAGCTACCTCTTAAGTAGGACTGCTTGGTCACAAATGACCCTTTTCCTGAAAGGATAAAAGTGTTGTACGTGGCAGGATCTTTCAGATGAGTCCAAAACTCAAGATACGTAAGGAGAAATTCCTTTCTTCCATTACCAACTTTACTGTGCTTTATTTATTTGCTGTTGCTGTTGGTTTGTACCTCTGATTTCTGCTGTGCCACCTCTTGTCAGAGTTACAATTTAATTGAATTTATTTACTTATTGACATCACATCCATTTTTCTGTTCCCAAGGGTATCTTCTCATTTCATCTCCGTTGCTCAATGTTAACATTTTGTACACTTCTTTGCCATTTCTTCCTTTTGTTCCTATGGTAACTTAATGTGTTTCCTTTTAATAGATCTTACATTAGAATCATTAGGGTTTTTATTTGTGACGGTGTTTTGTTTTGTTTTTTTGATTGTGTGTTTTGCTGCCTTGTATCTGTGATTGTAAAATGCTTTATAATTCCATTCCAAGGACACCTATGCGCATCTGGTGTTTGTTTCTGTTTCAGGTAAGGTTTGGAAATATTTCACTTGCTTTTTTTTTTTTAAGTGTGTATTGACAATGTGGAAGCGAAAATGTCTGCTGGTTGGGAATCAAGCAAACCTTTGATTGGAAACATAAATTTACCCACTTGAAATGTTTCTAGTGTCTAGTTTGGATCAATCCATCTTTTCCCAAAGGATAAAGAATGTATTTTACTGCTTCTGCTTTCTCTTTTTTTATATTCTGGCTGATCCTTAGGAATCAAAATCTCTCTTCTGTGCCACTGAGCATAGATTTGTGAATTTTGACTCTTTGAAATTAGAAAACTATTCCAAGTGATATGAGATGTACTTGAAGTACATTCTCTCTCTCTCTCTCTCTCTCTCTCTCTCTCTCTCTCTCTCTCTCTCTCTCTCTCTCTCTTTCTCTCTCCCTTTCTCTCTGTCTCTGTCTCTGTCTCTCTCTCTCTCTCTCTCTCTCTCTCTCTCTGTGTGTCTCTGTCTCTGTCTCTCTGTCTCTCTCTCTCTCTCTGTCTCTTTCTCTTGCTTCACAGTTTCTGTTCTTGTGCCATTTCTGTTGATGCTCACTCACTATTTGGTGGTGAGGATGTTAAGTTTGTTGCTGTTCTGCCCTATTATAGGATTAGCTTGTTTGGTTTTACTGAGAAAGTAAAAAAAAAAAAGAGCAGCTAAATGGTGCAAATATGAGCATTCATGTTGGAAATTAGAAAGCAAAAGGGGACATTTCATTTATTTATATGTGAATTTCAGCCTTATGGTCACTACCACACAGATCCTCACAGATACTCAGATTTTAATATAACTTTGTAAATCATTAGTTCTTCTCTTATCCTATATGTGTGCAGACATTAGGTCCCCAAAGAGTCCGCCATCTCTATAAAAATGCAAGATAGTAAATCATGTGTTTTCAGGAGTATTCCCAAATGGCTTTAATTCCCTCCTCTCCAATTGCAGAGATGCTATTGCTTTCTTATTCCTGCCTGTCTGCCTGCTATCTAGCCAGCTATCTAACAATTAGAATAGCAGAGTTGGAAGGGACCTTGGAGGTCTTCTAGTCCAACCCGCTTCTTAGGCAGGAAACCCTACACCACTTCAGACAATCTCTTCTTAAAAACTTCCAGTGTTGGAGCATTCGCAACTTCTGGAGGCAAGTTGTTCCACTGATTAATTGTTTTCACTGTCAGGAAATTTCTCCTTAGTTCTAAGTTGCTTCTCTCCTTGATTAGTTTCCACCCATTGCTTCTTGTCCTGTCCTCAGGTGCTTTGGGGAATAGCGTGGCTCCCTCTTCTTTGTGGCAGCCCCTGAGATATTGGAACACTGCTATCCTGTCTCCCCAAGTCCTTCTTTTCATTAAAATCATCTATCTAAGGTTTTGCAGTCCAAAGTTTGTATTAAATTGTCAAGGTTTGCATGGGTTCAGTGATCTTTTATCCTTAAAAGAACTTTTAGAAAAGTAAGAAATCTATTATAAAGTTCTGGGATGACACATGGAATGGAGTTCTACTAAAACATTCCTCTATCAGGTTATCTTCTTAGGGCTAATCATGTGAAGAGAAATTTTACATACAGAAGAGACTGGACAGCCACTTGTCTGGCATGGCATAGGGGCAGGGGTGTCAAACTTGATTTCATTGAGGGTTGCATCAGGGTTGTGTTTGACCTCGGGGGGCCAGAGTGGGCCTAGCCAGGATGGGTGTGGCCAGCTCATCTCTCGTGTTGGGGGAGCCTGTGGTGGCCCAAGTGCTCTGCCAGAGAAAACGGACTCCCAAGCTCCGTTTTCAGCTGCGACAGCCTCCTGCAACCCCCTGCCAGTGAAAACGGAGCCACACTTGCCCCTCCCGAGCTCCCTTTTTCTTAGCAGAGGCATCCTGTCCTTTGCTGTTTCTAGAGCGGCCCTGCAGGCCAGATCTAAGCACTCCGCAGGCCGGATCCGGCCCCCGGCCCTTGAGTTTGACACCTCTGGCATAGGATCTTCTGCTTGAACAGGGAGTGGGACACCTCCAAGGTCTCTTCCAACTATGTTATTTTGTTATTAAAATTTCTCTTGGTTGGAATCCTCCATTCAGACAGAATTGTAACGCTATGCTAAACAAGTTGGAATCCTGCATTCAGACAGAATTGTAATGCTATGATGTGACAAATTAAAACCCCACTTACATTTATTCTAACTAAATAAATCTGGATCAGGGGTGAAATCCAGCAGGTTCTGACAGGTTCTGGAGAACCGGTAGCAGAAATTTTGAGTAGTTCAGAGAACTGGCAAATATCACCTCTGGCTGGCCCCAGAGTGGGGTGGGAATGGAGATTTTGCAGTATCCTTCCCCTGCCACGCCCACCAAGCCATGGCCACAGAACTGGTAGTAAAAATTTTTGGATTTCACCACTGGTCTGGATCCACCAAACAAAGACTGAAAAGTCCCTAAAATGCATCTGTTTTATTTCCTTGCATTTGTAACACCTGATTTTATCCATCCATAGTTAATTAATGCAATAAAAATTGTTGGGGTTATTATTATTGTGGCACAGCCAGTCCGTCTTTCATGCATTCTGCATTAATCAATATCAGTAATAAGAGTTTTATTTGTTGACTTTATTTATATGTCCACTCCAGTTGGAAAAAGCAACTTTGGTTGGTTTGGAGTTGGGTGTAAATGACACGCAACACAAAACTTAGAAGCTTTCCAAGTGACTTGGTTAAGTGTTGGCTCTCAGCTCAATTTATTTTGCCGAATTTTCTCTACCTTGAAGTTCTTGTATTGGAAAAAATACAGAATGCAATAGCTTAATAATAAATGTAGCATTTCTTTTACAACTCCTAAATCTCATACCGTGTTATGGTTTTCCCATTCTCTAAAGGCGTGGACATATAGCAGCATTGAAGTCAGTTGACTGGCTACAGGCAGATTTACTTCTGAGTAACCATGCATTGTAAATTATTTAAGTGAACAATATCAAGTGGACTTTAAGTGGAGAGACTGAAATGTAGTTCCTATTCAGAGCTGGAAAATCAGAAATCTCAATAATTAATAAACACTCAAAGCTGAAATATTGGTTGATTGGCATTGCATTTAGCCATTATAGCCGATGCTATATATTTATATAACTGTCTTAGACAAATACACACCCAATAAACATGTGAGTAAATTTTATATAGAAATGGGTTATGAAATATTATATACAGACACACACATATATACACTGCTCAAAAAAATAAAGGGAACACAAGCAGAAGACGTCCGAGATCTGAATGAATGAAATAGCCTTATTAAATACTTTGTTCATTACATACAGTAGTTTTGTGTTCCCTTTAGTTGTTTGAGCAGTGTATAAACTACTGTATGTAAAGAACAAAGTATTTAATAAGGCTATTTCATTCATTCAGATCTTGGATGACTTCTGCTTGTGTTCCCTTTATTTTTTTGAGCAGTATATATATACATACATATGTATATAGATACATACATATTTATTTTATTCTCTTTTCGTAGGTCTTACGTAGGTTTCTCCTACGTAAATCAAGATCTTTATACAGCCATAGTTCAGTGAAATCTCATTCACTAGTTTCTAGGCTTTATCAGACATAAACCAGCATTTTGCTGTCTGTTGTGAGACTTAAGGGAGACTAAGATAGATCTATTTCTGACTAGTTTGTTTTCTTCAGTTAGCCACACCCTCATCTCATGTCTCCTCCCTGTAAAGGTCAAATATTTATTTTATTCTCTTTTCGTAGGTCTTTATGTGTATTATTCGCTCAGCCAGGGTTTTCCTATGTAAATCAAGATCTTAATACAGCCATAGTTCAGTGAAATCTCATTCACTAGTTTCTAGGCTTTATCAGACATCAAACCAGCCAAGCGCTTATTTTGGGGTTCAAACAATAAAATAAAATAAGACAGGGTCTTATTTTCGGGGAAACACGGTATATACATACATATATACATACATACATACATACATATCATGTTCTATAACTTCTTCATAACTCCTATGCAATCTTTTTTCTAAAATGCATTTATTTTATTTATTTATTGAGAACATTTATATTGTGGCACAGGGCAATTCAAGGTGGCTTACAAGGACATAAAACACAATATAAAAGAAATAAAAATAAAAATAATACAAATAAAAATAATAAAATAATATCCCCCACGCCCGTGACAACACACATTCATACTAGCCATTTAATGGGATCCATCCCTCTCTGGATTCCCCAGGCCCAGAGACCATATGGCAGAACCAGGCAGGGCCTTCTGAAAGAGTGTTAGAGTGGCAGCCAGTCTAATCTTCAGGGAGATGATGTTCCAGGGAGCCACCAGGGAGAAGGCCCTTTTTCTGGGTCCCACCAGATGTATGTCCTTAGGGGACGGGACCCACAACATTCTTTGCCTCCCCGCTCTGATGGGTCGGGTAGATGTAACCGGCAAGAGATGGTCCCTCAGATCACCCGGTCCCAAGCCATGAAGAGCTTTAAAGGTGACAACCAGCACCTTGAATTGCACCCGGAAGCAAATTGGCAACCAATGCAGTTCCCGCAGGAGAGGTGATACATGTGCACCCCGAGGTCTGTACCAAACCATGCAGGCTGCAACCTGCATTTTGCAACCAACTGGTGCTTTTTAGGGTCGAGCAGGTTGCAATAGTCAAGATGGGAAAATCAAATTATATTACAAGAGACCGTAACCTATTATTCTTAAATGTATGCAGTGTTTTGGTACCTAAATAATGAACATTTTCCAGTACCATTAGATTCAGAAGTGGGCAGTCAACACTTACGCCTTTGGAAAGGTAGTTTCTGACTTTATCCGTTCTGTATTTTGAGACCTTAACACACACATCGGCCTACCGCGTTTCATCAAAAAAAAAAAAAAAAAAAAAAAAAAACCCACCAAATTGGTTCCATGGTACATAAATGTTTTATGCAATATTCCGTAGAGAACATTAAATAAAAATCGCAAAGGGTTGACCGGGCATTTGCACCCATATCTTACGTCAAACGAGGGATCGGCAGAAATTCTTCCAGCTCTTGTCTCTTGCTGTGACCCTGCTTAACATTAAGCAGGTGATTTGACGAAACGTAAATCAGCATCGAATGCCCTGCGTGAGGCAGCCGAGTGATTCGAGGAAATTATCAAAATGGCAAAACTCACTCGGCGCTCGGGGCAAATGTAAGCTGACAGTATTTATACATCAAAACTTCACTCAGTGTAAGATTGATTTTGTTTCTTTTTGTTTATTTTTCATTTCCCCGTAGCAAGCTCGGTTTGTCCTGCAAAATGTCCCCTGCGTCATTAGGCTCCCAAGGAAGGCATTTTAGCATAAAGATTTAGCTCGAGCTTGCAAAGATGGCAATCCATCTGAAAAATATTGGGTTTTTTCCCCCTTCTCTCTTTTCTTTAAGGTACAGTCATGGTGGCATGGAGGAAGAGCCTCTGTCTGTACAGCTAGCCCTCTACTTACAACCATTCATTTAGTGACCATTCAACAGCACTGAAAAAAAAGGGACTTGTGACCGTTTTTCACACTTATGACCATCGCAGCATCCCCTTGGTCACATGGTTAAAATTCAGATGCTTGGCAACCAGTTTGTATTCAGAGGTGGTATTCTGTGGTTCAGACCGATTCACCTGAACTGGGAGCAGTTCACCCAGGGGTGAAATCTACTTACTTTCCTTACCGGTTTGGAAGTGCATGCGTCGCATCACATGTGCGTGCAGAACTTCTGCGCATGCACAAAACTTTCTGCGCAGAAGGTTCTGGAACACATTATTTCCTGGTTAAAACCAGGAAGTAACGACATCCAGGCTGGTGGGCGGAGCTTTGCTCTGCCATCGCTATCGGATCACCGAACCACCCGGCACAATCGCTACCGGATTGCCCGATCTGGTCTGAACCGGGAGGATTTCACTCCTGGGCCCGACCACCTGCCCCAGCTCTATGCCATGCTATTTAGGCACGGGTTTTTTTTAATTTTTAATTTTTATTTCTCATAAACATGTCTTAAATGTACAGTCTCTTATCCATTGCTAATCATACATATTCTCTTTTAACTTTCATATTCATTCATTCTTCATCCTAAAATTTTTTTGAGTATACCGGGGGTTGCTCTTCTATCATTCCATCTCCCTTATTTTACAACAATCCTTCTTCTCCTCTCTTTCCCTTCCTTCCCTTCTTCTATCCTCTTCTACTTTCTTCTTTCCTCCTCTCCTTTCCGTTCTCTCCTTCCCCTTCCTTTCCCCCACTTCTCCCTTCTTCCTCCCTTTATTACCTTCTCTCTTACTCTTATTTCCCCTCCCTTTTTTCCTCTCCTTTTCCCTTTCTTCTGTTCCTCTCTCTCCTTCCTCTCTTCTTCCCTCCTATTTAGGCATGTTTTTGAGGCTGGGCGCATACACAGAAGGCAGGCGTGCACATGAACCGGGCATGGGTATGCACGAAGTAAGCACACGCTGGGAGAACCAATAGTAACCTAATGTGAAACACATTAGCTCTTTGCATTTATGACAGTTGGGGTGTCCTTGGGTTATGTAATCACCTCTTGTGACCTTCAGACAAGCAAAGTCAATGGGGGAGACAGAGTCCCTTAACCATTGTGTTATTAATTGCAGCGATTCACTTAACAAGAAAGGACGCAAGATGAGGCAAAACTCACTTACCCAATGTATCGCTTAGCAACAGAAATTTTGGGCTCAATTGTAGTTGTAAGTCAAGGACTACCTATATAGAACATTTTTGTTTGTCATCAGCCCACCAAGGAAGAATGCAATTAAATTTGAAATAGATGCAAGAGATTTTTTTCCCGAGTATTTGGGTTAAAGTAACACCAGCTCAGTTAAGAGGTCAGAAATGAACTTTTAGGTAAAATGTAGCATGTCTTCCTTTCACTCTTGCCGTTTGTGCGGCTTCGAAACATGTCAAAATAAGCCTCAGCAGAGGAATTTGAAAGAAATGTCAGTTTTTGTTCCTTATGTAAATGGAATGGAGTGTTTTACAGCAGGTTTAAGGTTTTTATAACTCTGAAGTTGTTAACAGCCAGCTGGTTTGTATCTGTTTTTTATGGTTATTCCTGTCATAGGCAGCCTCCACAATTTTTAATTATGTTTTCAGTATGTCTTTTCCCTCCTCTTGAATCTCACAGACACCCTTTTATTTAGATTTTTTCTTTTTTTTTTTTTGCCCCATGGGAAAAGAGATTCAGTTTTTAGCAACGTGATTGCATGCTTACTTTTTACTTGGACCTCAAAATTAGGGGTTCATATTGCGATAGAGAAACTGAGATCTGGGCTGAATAATCTTGGGACGTTGTGTAGTTTAGTACCGATAAATGATTGTCACCCTGTTGCTGGGAAAAAAAATAGCCAATTTTCAAATTTTATTGATTCTGTCATGGAAATTAAGTTTTGCTACTCAGTTCAGGCTGTTAGTTCTGTTCAAGTTCTGTTTCTGGGGAATTTGATTACACGGCAACTTTTCATTTATCTCCAGCACATTATTTATAATGCAATTAATATTGTAAGGTTCTAGAATAAACAGGAAGTTGTTGCTTGGTGGCAAAGTGGCAGGATTTACAACGTCACCCTAATCCACTTTGGCCCACCTGTAAATAAAAGCGTGGAAATTGCAGATTTTGCTTCGTTGCTAACTAAACTCTACTGTATTAATTAGTTTGGGTTGTATACGAAGGATGTGTTTTATTAATTTATAAAATATTTTATGCCCAGGTTTCCCCCCCCCCCCCCCCGTACTCAGGTCAGAAGCACTGAGGCACTTCCGGGTTGAAAACATTAGCTGGTGACATCATTGTTGCCATAGGGACACCCAGTTGGGGGTTTCTTTCATGTCCCCGCAGGAGCTGGAGAAAAGGACAAGAGCTCAACCTCACCCCCAGCAGCTCTCGGGTCTCAAACGTGGCCTGGCTAACCTGCCCAGCATTCCAACCATTTAAGCCACTGTGTTTCTTACCCAGAAATGGAGCCTTTGAAATGGCACTTTGGCAACTGAACTGAAACTTCTATAAATATCATTTGTTGTTGTTGTTAGTTGCAAAGTCGTGTCCGCGACCCCATGGACAACATTTCTCCAGGCCTTTCTGTCCTCTACCATCCTCTGGAGTCCATTTACACTCACACCGGCTGCTTCAGTGACTCCATCCAGCCACCTCATTCTCTGTCGTCCCCTCCTTCTTTTACCCTCAATCTTTCTCAGCATTAGGCTCTTCTCCAGTGAGTCCTTCCTTCTCATTAGGTGGCCAAAGTATTTGAATTTTTTCTTCAGGATCTGGCCTTCTAAAGAGCAGTCAGGGTTGATCTCCTCTAGGACTGACCAGTTTGATCACCTTGCAGTCCAAGGGACTCGCAGAAGTCTTCTCCAGCACCATAGTTCAAAGGCCTCAATTCTTTGGCGCTCAGCCTTCCTTATGGTCCAACTTTCACAGCCATACATTGCAACTGGGAAAACCATAGCCTTAACTATAATAAGTATCATAAGAATTCGATAATGGAAGATCCTCACGTAATATGAGGCCTCTTCGTTTCAGTTTTTATTAATCTATAAAGACCAAAAATGCTCTTTTGAAAGACAACTTTCTGTGAAAACACAGGGGTCTTGTGCTTTTCCAAAAGTTCTGTAAAAATGGATCTTAGTAAATGAGTTCTATTGATTAGTTCCAACAGATCCTGTAAAGAAAGGATACATGGCAACCATAGCCACAATTGAACATGATGAAATATCTATGGAGTTTAAGCACACTTAGTCAATGGTCTCTCCTCGTGTCCTTTGGAAATGACATTTCCACAGAGCACAAAACAGACAATATTTGTTTCAGCCATACCTTCAAAGCATTGATTTGTGTAACACAATTTCATTACTTGAACGGTCTAAAATCAATATAGATATTATCAACCTTAATATCTACAGACATTATGGCTCCAAAGGCTAGTAGCACATGTAGTGTGCTGTATTGTAATATATGTTGTTTGCTGATAAAGGTTAAGAAGTCTTTGTTTCTACTTATTTATGTTTAAATGTTTGACAGAATTTGGCTAAGGACTTCAACAATTCCATATTTGTTCTGCTTAAGCCGGGATAAAAATATTTGATCTATTGATTTGGAGGGAATTGCAGAGAAATATGCTTTGACTACTTCTGAAAGAATTCTGAGATTTGAAAACTTGAGGTCAATTTGTCCCAAAGGCAATTTGTCCCAAAAGGAACTGGATTTTTTGGTTTTTCTTTGAAGACATTTCACTTCTCATCCAAGAAGCTTCTTTGGCCCTGACTAAATGGTGGGGAATGTAAGGGTTTATATTCCTTGCAGACAGCCTAGTCATTTGCATTCTTGAATACATTTGAATAAGAAAGTCTGGTTGCCTCTTGAAAATGCACCTTTGGGACAACCATGACCTAGATGACTGAGAACCTCCATAAACCTGAGATCAACTGATTTGCTTTGCTTTAAGAGAAATAGTATATTGAAGGTTCATTTATTATCAGAGTTGAGAAACAGTTGAGATGCATGTTTCTTTCATGTATGTCTATATTACGTTTTCATGTTCTATGAATTTATATTTCCTTCTGAAAGCTCTCCTGTCCAAAAGTTCCCCAAAATTTGCATTTTATGATGACAAATGTTATAGAAAGCAGGAACTAAACAGAATTGTACAACTCCATATGTATGGAGTTTAAGCACACTTAGTCAATGGTTTCCTCTGGTGTCCTTTGAAGATGTCCTTTGAACTGGCCATGGCTAGTCTAGTGAAGAGAAGGACCAGGGGAGACATGATAGCAGCTTCCAATATTTGAGGGGCTGCCACAGAGAGGAAGGGGTCAAGCTATTTTCCAAAGCACCTGAAGGCCAGATAAGGAATAATGGATAGAAAATGATCAAGGAGAGATTCAACCTAGAAATAAGGAGAAATTTTCTGACAGTGAGAACAATCAACCAATGGAACAGAAGTTGCCTTTGGAAGTTGTGGGAGCTTCATCACTTGAGACTTTCAAGAAGAGATTGGACTGCCATTTGTCAGAAATGGTGGAGGGTCTCCTGTTGAGCGGGGGGTTGGACTAGATGACTTATAAAGTCCTTTCCAACTCTGTTAATCTGTAATCCAACCTATACCTTATCCCCAAGAGGAGGTATGTAATGTATTTCTTCTTCTTCTTCAATTAGCTTTCCTTGATGACCATGACTCAGGTCTTGGAGAGAACTTTGAGAACTTTACATAGAACAGTTCAATATAGAAAAATGAGTAGTAACCTTATTATGTATTTTATCAATGAGGCAATGCAATATTTACCAATTCAAGGTAAGAAAACAGAAAAGTAGGGATTCATCAAAAGTTGAGGAACCTTGGAAATGATTCTATACCTATGAGTCCAGAATAAGGAGGGGCAGGAAAGGCATGTTATGGACCATGTCAACTAAAGAATTTTGACTGTGGGTTCTAGCATTAGACTCTTCTCTGCCATTGCCTCCCTATGGGACATCTTGCCTCCTGAGGTGAATCTGACTCTCTTTGGCCTTCCAGAAGACCATTAAGACTACCAAAGCAATCCAGTAGTGATATGTGACCCTGGGAGGGGGATGGTCATTGGTGGTTTGAGAGGCTCTCTCTCTCTCTTTAAGTTGGTCTATTTCTGGAAGGATTTCATTGTTCTTTTATTTGTAAATTGTTCAGTCACTTAGATTAGATAGGCGGTATATACATTGGATCTATCAATCAATAATACAGGCAGTGCTTTTCCTGTGGCAGTCTATGAACACAAGAGTTGGATTTTGAAAAAGCAGAGAAGTTACTCTCTTTTGAACATTGATGTTGTTCTCAAGACTCTTGAAAAACAAGCCAAGAAAACAAACAGATGGATCATGGAACAAATACATCCTTCTGGCACAAATGACTATAGGCTCAAAATATTAGGCCTTAAGCATAATACCTTTCATGAGAAGTGAAAGATTTACCATATTTTTCTGACTATAAGATGCTCCGGACTATAAGACGCACCTAGCTTTTGGGGATGAAAACAAGAAAAAAAATCTGCCTCTGCCTCACAGCATCCATCTGGTATTCATATGGCCTGTTTGCCGCAGCCCATTTGCTGCAGCCCATTTGCCACCGCCGCCATGGCCTGTTCGCCGCCACCCATTTTCCGCCGCTCATTTGCTGCTGCAGCCCATTCACCAGTGCTGGCACAGCCCATTTGCCGCCACCTGTTCACTGAAGCCTGTTCACCACTGCCCTTTTGGCGTGGCCCATTTGGCGCTGCTCATTCACCGCCCTCACCCATTCACCGACACCTATTTGCTGCCCCCACTGTGATCCATTCACCACCGCCCATTTGCCGCTGCCGGTTCACTGTCTCCGCCGTGGCTCTTTTGCCACCATCACCGCAGCCTGTTTGCCACCACCGTGGCCCATTCTAGAACAGCTGATTGGCGCCTCACCAACTCCTCTCCCCCCCATTGCAATATTCACTGTATAAGATGCACAGACATTTCCACCCACTTTTTATGGGGGGAAAGTCTGTCTTATACTCCGAAAAATACAGTACCTTTCATTTCTCAGCTTTATGAAGCCGAGAAAGATGGAAAGAAAGAGAAGAAGGGAACAACACCCAAGTGGATAGATTCCTTTTAAAGAGACAATTGCTACATTATCAGAAGTTCTAACTCAGGAGCCTATCTTCCTAGAGAAGACCTATCTGTAGCTAAGAGTCAACTCCAAGTTCATGGCATATATCAGAAAGCAGAAATGACAAAATTAGATGAAAGATAGGGATTTATCAATATTCCACTTTTATATGAACAATTGTTTTGTAGCTTTCTAGTCTGACATTTGTTCCAAGACACGTTCTCTCTCTCTCTCTCTCTCCAATGGACACTTTAATTCAGTGTGTTTATCATGTTTCAGCTTCTTGCTCCCAATTATGAGTTGTTAATAGTGCAGGGAACAAATTGCATAATTAATGCACAGCAGGGAAAAAAAGACAGCGGAAAAACAAAACATATTGTTTAATCATACACAGATAAGTTTGGGCTGTTCTTTAATTACTTCTTCTTTAGTTACATAGTAAGTTTGATGAGAAAATAAGGAAAGCTTTGTGACAGGTGAAAATTCTTACATCATCCAGGATTCTGTCAAAATTCCAGAAACCAGACAGCCAACTGAAAGTGGCATATCCAAATGTTTGGTTTAGAGGCAAGCTGCCAAAATAATTGTTTGCTTTTTAAGTCAAGAAGGGAAATGTTCTTGGAAACAGTGAAGGTACTGAATTAAGACCAGAGATTTCCAGATTGAAGTCCACTTCCTCTTTAGTGAAATTTACATCCATTGAGTGTCCACTTACTGCCGAAGTCTATTAGCAATAGCAGTAACACTTAGACTTATATACCGCTTCATAGTGCTTTTACAGCCCTCTCTAAGCGGTTTACAGAGTCAGCATATTTGCCCCCAACAATCTGGGTCCTCATTTTACTGACCTCGGAAGGATGGAAGGCTGAGTCAACCTTAAGCTGGTGAGATTTGAACTGCTGAACTACAGCTAGCAGTCAGCTGAAGTAGCCTGCAGTGCTGCACTCTAACCACTGCGTCACCTCAGCTCTATTTTGTTCATTTATTAAGAATTGTGTCATCTACATTCAGTGAGAAATGTCATCTATGTAGGACTACATAC
>NW_027257382.1:0-24278 GCF_029215685.1 Pituophis catenifer annectens
TAAGTTGAGGACTACCTGTCTTCTCACGCTACAATGCCATGAAGGTGGGATCAGCTCTAAGGACATCCCGCCGTGGTGCTGCTGGTGTGATTCTCCTGGCCTTGGGGTTCCGCGCAGCAGTGCCCAGCCTCCCGAGGAGCAGAGATTGGACCCAGATTAGTCCTTAGATGGTTACCAGGTACCATGCTTGAGAAGCAGTGCCAGCCTAGAGCGCCTTGGGCACAAAGGGTGCCAGGGCTCACCTCAGCTGATGTTTATTTTTGTGCGCTGATTGCATTCTTTCCCTCCAGATCCTCTAATGCTCCCTGACATGTTAAATTACAGTAATAACACTGATGCCACCCAAGATTTGTTTTTCCTTCCTTCGGCTGCAGTCGACGCGAGAGGAAACGTTTTCCTCTTAAAGCCGGCCCTTCGGAAAGTCTTCCACATCTGGTTAAACGTGGGATAATTAACCCAGCCCTTGAGAAGGAGCTATTTATTTTAGCAATTCCTTTCTGTCTTTCTTTTTTTCCCAGGTGTTGGGTTATATTTTAGCTGCACTCAAACTGCTGTTGTAAATGTTCTGATTAAGTCAGTTGTGTATTGGGGGGGGGGGGAGAGCAATTGAGATGACCTGTAAATTAACTGAGGAGGGGGCAAAATCTGTAATAACACACTATTATGGGCAGGACAGTCAACACTATTAGACAGTAATTCATTTCAAAGTGTTTGCCTTTAATTGGGGAAGAAAGAGTCGCCTTCCGAATTCACGGCCAGCTCTTCTTTATAAATCAGCATGGATTCCTCGTGCAATAAAACCAGAGGAAGAAAAGCTATTAAGGCAGCCTTCATCCTTTGTTCACTTCAGCCCCTTCCTTTCAGGGTAGGATCCCCCCACCCCCTTTCTAGATATAAAGAAGGAAGAGATTGAGGAAGCAACTTGAGCAGAGAACATAAAACCAAAGTTCATCATCTTCATTTAATGACCCCATAATCCCTTGCGGGGTGGAGTCTGGGCAACTGAATGGAGCTAGCAGAGTGTTTTAATGGCCGATTGCCCTTCCTGTCACCAATGCGGAGTTTTTGTTCAGCAGATATATTCTCAGTATGCCCAGAGAGAGAAAGATCTGCCTCTACCTAGGATTGAACTCGCAGCCTCCTGATTGTGAGATGAATTGTTTAGACCTGAAGTCTTGGTGGCTTTGCTGGGCAGGAGACAGACAGGGGCTTCTATGGCACGAAAGCTGAGGTTGGAGCCTCTTAGGGGGAACAGAGAGTCTGGGGGAGAAAAGTTGGCACGGGGCAGTTTCTTTGCAGGATAAGAGCATCTTCTGAACTTCAAGCCTAGTTAACTAGGAAAGTGTAGGAGAGAAGGAGACATCTGCTTGTTTAGGATGCCTGTCCTGTCCATCATATCCTCACTCTCCAAACTGCAAGCATGGCTGGCTGAGGAATTCTGGGAGTTGAAGTCCCAAAGTCTTAAAGTTGCCAAGTATGGGAAACCCTGATCTAAAGCAGAGACCTTGAGGAACAAAGCAGGTCTAAAAACAGTTTTACAAAGAGTAGCCAATCACTCTTCCCAATGGCTGCTTTCCACTCTTCACCCTCTCCCTTGGCAGTAACTCAGAGGAGGGAGTTGTGTTCTTCAGGAGAGACACAACATAAATCACAAATAAAGGAAGTGGCTTCAGACTTCTAGCACTAGTATGTTTTCGGTGGCCAGATAGCCACAGTTGGGTGGTGGAGAGCTGGACCACGGAGAGTTTGGTTCGGACCCGGCACGGAAATGCTTTCGTTGAACCTCGCTTAGAGTGCGGTTGCTTATTCGGGCTGTCAGCCCAATGCCACGACCCCTGAAGGGACAGCCGAGCCCTCTGGTGGTAAACTCCGATGTGTTTGTTTGTTTCTTTGTTTGTCTCTCTCACTCTTGTGCAGAACACAGACTCCCTTCACTCAGCCATCCAGCCAGAAATGCAGATAGACCACGGAGCCATTCAGATTCAGTAGGACAAGGTGACACGGCGGCCACCATCTCAGCTCGTGGACGACAGCGAAAGATTCCGGTTCACAGAGCAAGTTCGTCGTTTCTGCTCAGCCTGCAGGGCGTTCCCAGGACTTTTCCTGTACATACGAGTGTGATCTGCCTCCTCTGACCTGGTTTGAATGGAACCACCGGCAGATCTCATGGACCAAGCCGTGGCGGAACTGCCATCCTTCCACTCCGTTCCTAGGAGACGTGGTTTAAC
The DNA here is from genome assembly GCF_029215685.1 of Pituophis catenifer annectens. Classification (NCBI taxonomy): domain Eukaryota; kingdom Metazoa; phylum Chordata; class Lepidosauria; order Squamata; family Colubridae; genus Pituophis; species Pituophis catenifer. The sequence goes on from NW_027257382.1 coordinate 2,229, forward strand.
TGGGGCGGGGGGAGGATCAGCCTCGCGGGAGGGAAGATCTAGCTAACTTTCATTAACCCAACTATTTTGAGTGATGTCAGGCCACCACCGTTTCTTCTCCTCCCTGCAAATGTCCCTAGAGACAGTCTTCTCAGAGACAGGGTTGGCTTGCAAGGCATCCCTTGTCGCTCAGAAAGAATCAAGAGTGCAAATATATTTTGCTGTGGAAAGAAGTTTTTTTTTAAAAAAAATTGCTATGTTTGTAATAACAAAGAGAGAGAGAGAGAGATGTATTTAAAAAAACGAAGGTGGGACGGAGGCAGGCCCCGGATCATAAATGTTAGCTTCTTTTGCTGCTGGTTTTCCCGTTTCAGTGTAATCATAAAAAAAAAAAAAGGAGGGAAAAAAAGCATACAAGCAGAAACTTCGCCTCTTTGGGGGGGATGGGTATTCTTCCAACTTTTTTAAAAGGGGAAAAACTGCTATCCACCACTGTAATTATGCATTTCTAAAGAAATAAATGTGTATTTATGAAGACCATTTTGAAAATTCCTCCCTGAGGTGTTACACATGCTCCCAGCTACGGCTTATGGTCACTCACTCAACACACTCACAGCTCTGGTCAATGGTCAGTCACATCACTTGTCTCACATCTCTCTCTCTCTCTCCCTCCCTCCCTCCCTCCTTCCCTCCCTCCCTCTCTCTCTCTCTCTCTCTCTCTCTCTCTCTCTCTCTCTCTCTCACACACACACACACACACACACACACACACACACACACACACACAGAGCACCACATTTCTTGACTAAGCTGGCAGGCACTAGCCAGAGGAATGGAAGCCACCAAGTCTGCACCAAAGATCACTCTGAGAGTTGGTGGTGGGTTTCGGGATCCCTTTTATCCTCCCCCAAAAACCTGGCTTTGTTGATTGACAAGACTGGCAGCTGGGACTTGAGTGGGAAGTTCCTAAGTGCTGAGGTCCAACTTATTTTGCCTGGTTCAGGTGATGTCTCTGTCTACATTTCCTTTCCAGTTTGGTACTTCTTAAGTACCACCCTGGAGGGGTCTTTTAGACAAGAATCCTGACTTTTTTTTCCCACCCTGCTTATGTACCTGCTTTATCCTTAGGTATGGCAACTTCAGCCTGCTCTCACACACCTTTCATGACTTATTTTTCTGACACACATTAGATCATTTCTGTGCTTCTTCAACTGCCTCTTTATTGGTATTCTTCTCTAAAGAACCAGTGATCTGTGAGGTAAGAACAGACTGAGGAGAGAAAGTGTGCTAAGGGTTATCCTGGTTTATTTATCCTTCCAGATAGGGGATTACAGGGTCACGAAAAGGGAGTTTTTAGATAGGGTAACCCTAATTTAGGGCAATGTACCCCCTTGTCCTTTTTGTCAGAAGAGAAGAAAACGACGGGAAATACCCTAATGCGAAGTCAGTTATTCTGGACGAGAAGGTTCGGGCAAATAGAGAAAAACTTGGACCCCCCAACTTGGGCTCCAAATCAATTCTTGCTTCTATAGTTCCCAAGGCAATTTGTTAAATAGGAGCTATGGCTTTGTTTTTTTGTTTTTTTTTCTCTGAACGAGAAATAGGCACGCATGCAAAGACGACTCCTGGGAAGCCAGGGCTCTTTGGAACATGAGAGCTTTCGTGATGGACAGGAATGAGCGAGCAAGGCGTGGTTGGGGCAACCCCAGCTCCTTAGTTAGCAAGGCTGTTTTAAAAGCCAAGGCTATGAATTGGCACCAACTGTTGAGACCCGCGAGGTGGAACGGTGGCGATTTGCAAAGGAAACGTCACTGCTGGGCGAAGGACCGTTAGGTATCAGAAGGCCAAAATTAGCCCCCTGATTCTTCTAAAAACATCTCAGGAATTTTTAGTGTTGTCTTCTGCAGTTTGGCTAGAAGATAGTTTTTCTTCTTTTTGTGCAAACACTTAGCTTTCAACTGCAGATAAATGCGGGAAATTGCAATCAAGCAGAAAATTTATTTGACCGAAGGAAAATAAGTCCGGGGCTTGGCAGTCCTGTGGTGATTAATTTTTTTTCCCCTACCGTGCTCCGCCATAAATTATCACTCTGTTTTCAGTGGAGAAACCAGACAGAGCCAATCTGAAAGATTGATAGAAACTCTAATCTAGGAGAAGACGATAAAGAGCCTCCATCTGCCAGCTTTCCAGCTTCCTGTTTGATCTGGGACATCACCCTTTCCCCCCAGGACTCAAAATACTCTTCTTTAAAATGGAGGTGAGACACGGTTTTCTCTGTGGCCCTCAACTTGCAGCCGCAACTGAGCCCAAAACCTCTGTTGCTAAGCGAGACATTTGTTAAGGGAACTTTGCCCCGTTTTATGACCTTTCTTGCCACAGTTCTTAAGTGAGTCATTGCAGTTGTTAAGTTAGGAACACGGTTGTTAAGTGAATCTGGCTTCTTCGTTGACTTTGGTCACAAAAGGGGGTTACCTGATCCTGGGATAATGCAACTGTCATAAATGTGAGTCAGTTGCCAACTGTCTGAATTTTGGTCACGTGACCTTGGGGATGCTGCAACAGTCGTAAGTGTGAAATATGGTCGTAAGTCCCTTTTTTAAGTGATGTTGTAGCTTTGAACGGTTACTAAATGAACTGTTGTAGATTGCTAGTTGTGTGAAAAGCCATGGTGTACCTGACCATCAAGAATACCAGTCTTAACTTAATCAAGACACAATACATGTTCCCTAAAACATCACCTGGAAAAAACTTCTAAAAAGCTATCCCAGAATCCTGGAAACAGTTAAAAACAGGGTGGCCATCTTTAAATTCCCTGATGTCATGCAAGATTCAGAAAGTTAGGCAGAACCTGGTCATCTGGCATTTTCTCTCTCTTTCCAAGGCACCTCCGCTTTTTTTCTTAATCTGTGATTAATCATTCCATTTTTTGGAAAGGGAAAGAAATAAATTTCTCTGTTTTGAAATTAAGCTTCTCTCTCTTTTCCTGAAATGGATCCAGAACAGACCAGGCTGAGATGGACTTTGGTGGGTTTGTAGTCCAGCACTGGGAAATCTTCTACTGTCCTGCCCATATTGTATAAACCAGGTAACCAAGTTACCAGTAAGGCTGGCTGGGGAATTCTGGGAGTTGAAGTCCACAAGTCTTAAAGTTGCCAAGTTTGGAGACCCCTGAATTACAGTAACACATCCATGAGGGAAAATATATATGTTTTTCCCACCTTGGTGGGACCTGCAACTCTGTCGCTGAATTGGAAAGTTTTCTCAAAGAACTCCCATGTTTTCCTTCTCTGGGAAGCCTTTCGGACTTGTTCCTACAACCCAGTTTCTCTCAGGTCAGGAGCCCGAAGCTAAATTTGTATAAAATGCTAACCTTGGGTTTTGGGCTACTTATGATGTAACTTGAGAACAAAGCTGATTTGGTCCTGTAGCGGTCCGATTTAATATATGAATGCAGAAGATGGGTTAATTCAGTAACCCCATGAAATGTGCTGTGTTAATCCAACCATGGAGAAACTAACAGTTTCTCTTGGAGAGCCGAATCCACAAAGCAGAAATATCTTGGTCCTTTCTCCCCGAGCGGTTCCTCCTCCTCCTTGGAAACCGTCAGAGGGTGTTTCCTGTTTGCTTCCAGCCCAAGGAGGGTTAAACATGTGCGAAGAGGAAGGGAATCCCAATTCTGGAACTTGAGACCTTCCAGCTGAGAGCGGAGAGAGAGATGCAGGCGGACGTCACAACCCTCCTCGCCGCACTCGGCTCCCGTGTCAAAGGAAGTCTGCCGAAGGCGCACCGAGGGCTGCGGCACCACTGAGGATAGAGATATGTAATGCCATCACTTCCGACTCCGGTGAGTAGGAAACGTGTCAGTCTCTGAAGTAGCATTGCAAAAGAAGCCAAAAACGTGCGGCTCTCTTTTGCAGCTGGTGGGCCTCTCCAGCGATGGAGAAACAGCTTTCAAAGCGGAGACTGTGGCATCCGTGGCTCCAGGACAAAACTTTAATCCCCTTGCCCTCTGTACAAACACGCTTACCCTCTGGTACCCCAGTCCCTTGACACCTGCCGAGAATTTAAAAAGAAAGAAAGAAAGACAGTGGAATGAAAGCAAAGCCCCCTAATCTGTGAGTATCCAGGCCATCTCTCCACAAAGTTTTGGATGGATTTGATTTTGGGGGAAAGGCAGCTGCAGTTCTCTGGAGTGAAGTCTTCTGCTTATGATCCGGCATCTCCTCGGAAGGGGAGATGATAGAAAGGCATCAGCCGTGGGGGGGTGGGGGGAAGTGATGGAGATGGGCGTGCGTGTGCCGTCCAAAGAAGTGCCAGAGAGGGAGGGAAATTTTGCTCATCATCCTATAGAAGAAAAGGGTGTTAAGCATCTCCCTCCGTCCTCCTCTCCGACGCACACACCTCCAGTCACGTGCACCAAGACTTAGTTATCGGTGTGTCTCTTGAGTGCATTGATGCTTTCATTTCTGAACTGTCCATTTCCAGGGGTCTCTTTCGGAACTATCGGGGTTTCAGTTTCAGCAGCATTTAAAGCAATTTCATTCTGCAAACTGTCCTGTTTTGTCTCATTTGACGGAGTTTAATCTCGGGGCACTATTTTCCCCCCAAACCACTCTCTCTCTCTCTTGCATATTCAGCCAGAGCGAAGGATTATTTGGACAATCCTTATAACTGCCAAGGGAGACCGGAAAATGGGCAGGTTAAAAACCTACTGAAGGATCAGGAACCTGGGAGACTAAGCAGAAAGAGGGGGTGTTGTTTTAAGCCCCTCCTTCTGGTTTGAGAAAGCAACGTCCATCACAAGAAATAAATAGGCTTGTGCTAATGTCTCTACGATGCTGCTGGTTTTCTTTGACCATTTTAGTCATTTAAGAGTCAAGATCTTGCAGGATTTCGTACTGGAAATCTGTAGTGAAAGTGAAGGTACTGAGGATCTCTGGGCCAGTTCCCCAGATTCGCCTGCATTTGGGCTTTTTACAGATGTTTGTTTTCCTGATATGGGACCAAAGTGGGCCATTAGATGCTGCTTTGGCTTGATAAGGCAGAACCCTTTCATCACTTTTTGTCTCTCCCACGATATTTTTCCAGAGGGAAACACGGGTTTTCATGGTAGAATTCCCCCCACCGACCCCTCTCCCCACTCCCCCCAAAATTTCCCCCCTCCCCCCCAAAAAATTTCCAGTTGCCACTTGCGCCTCTCCTGATATCTGATTGTACCAAGTTCTGCCCATTTCCCATAATTGTTGTTTTCAAGATTCAGCATCTCTCTTTCTGTGGTGCCTGGTTTTGATTTCCCTTCTCTATTCTCCATGTTGCTTGCGTTAAGCGCCTGTTTTCCATTACAAAGCTTTGAGACAGACCAAAAGGACAGTCACATTTTCCGAGCCTAAATATCTCCCTCCCACCCCTTCCTCAAAATTATTCATTTCGGCAGGATGTTTCAGGGGGAGGGGGGGAGGCAGCACCGAAGCAGGTAGATTGATGGTTGGGGTGGCTTCCTTCGGTGTGGTCTTCCTTGGGGGGGGAGGGGGGAACACGCAGGAAAAGATTCAAGAGAAGCGTCTGTTTCCGTCATGGAGATGTAAAATGTTTCCAAATGATTTTAGAAGCTCTTAGTTTTATTTACAATGCAATGTTTGTGTTATTCTCCCTCCAGATGGAAATGAAACGGAGCTCAGAAATAGAGCAGATGCGTTCCCAAAACTTAAAAGCTTTCCCATCTGCAGTGATGATACAAATTGGCTGTTAATTCTTAAGTCAACAAGCCAGAATGCAGAGTCAGTTTAACCCAGTTGATGTGAGCTTGCGCATTGCACCAAGCTACGCTTCCGAGCTGTGGCTTGTGGGGCACTCCACAATGGTCAGATGTAACACCCAATGCACATAGGGAAGGATTGGGGTCTCTCTGAGCACACACACCCAAGACACATAGGAGCCCTTAAATTTTGGGGGGTAGCCTCCTCTGGTGTAAATGATGAAAGTCAATAACACAATTACCTACCATGTTGAAATGGGAAAAGAACAAAAATGAGCATAAGTGTATACATCATATCCTCATCATTCTCAGGAAAAAGTAGGAAATTTCTACATGGGGTATATTCTACTTATTTGATGTGTTTGGTCTGATTCTCGGCTTCTTAATTCTCTGACATTTGTTGTCACCATTTGCACCTTAAATCCATTTGTAAATCCATTTGCACCTTAAATCCATTTATTATAAACCAGAGTTTCTCAACCTTGTCCCCTTGAAGATGTCGGATTTAGAATTTTATTGTTGCTCTGGGCTGGGGAATTCTGGGAGTTGAAGTCCACACATCTTCAAGGGGCCAAGATTGAGAAGTTGTGATTTATGATTTGTGAACTTCAGTGGCTGGATTGATCTACCGTCTTAAGTCAAAATCAAACCACATAAGGCTCTGCAGCCTCCATCCCCACAACCTTCCGTAGGAACTATAGACGAAAAATCCTTTAATGGCCAACGTTTCCATGCCATTGTCCTTCGTTTGCAAAGCGGGAACGCCAACAGCTTTTGTGGGTGTGCGTGTGGTGTTAGACAGACTTTCAACAATCAAGCGTTAGCAGACAGCTCTGTAAGTAATGAGGCTTTCCCAATTATCCTGGTCCTCTTCCCAAATATTTATTTAGTTATGCATTTTTTGCACGCATTCTCTCTCTCTCTCTCTCTCTCTCCTTTCCTCCCCCTGAAGCTTGTGTACATACAGAGAAGGCGAAATGAATCCATTTCATGGGTTAGTCATGGTGGAAAGTCTCAGCAGATTGAATGACTTTTTATCAATGGCATGGGGTAGGGATCATATTAAAGAGCGTGCCTAATGATTATGTGGCATGCAAATGAGCCTCTGCGTAGTGTATTAACAGTTGATAAAACACCACTCGCCCCCTGATGTGGATCAGGATAGGCGAGGAAGATGGTGTGTGTGTGTGTGTGTGTGTGTGTGTGTGTGTGTGTGTAAACAAAAGCTACGAGGGACATAAAGAGCCATGGAAAGATACATGCTCGGTATTACAAGACAAGATAGAAAGACCTGCACATGGATTAGAGAACAAGCAAAAGTATACAATGTCATCAAGAGAGTGAAAGAATTGAAATGGAAATGGGCTGGTCTCATAGCAAGAACTGATGGCTGGTAGACCAAGGCAGTCCTTGAATGGATTTCACTTGATCAAAAGCTTCCATGAAAGAGACCTAAAACAAGATGGATCAACCACATCAGCAAATATGGCGGACCCAACTGGCAAACGAAAGCTCAGGACCGTGTAGGTTGGAAACCTGCGGAAGGGCACCAAGCCTGAAGACTCTAGGACTGTAGGATGCCTCGTGGGATAGTTTAGCGCAATCCTTTGGTGCTGAATTTTGGATGCACAACCTTTCCAAGTCAAACTAGGCCTCCCACATTTGCTCACACGATTCTGGCTGCTTCCATAGATGCAAGCCACATTTCTGGCTCTTATACAAGACGTGCTGGCAACTGGGCCACGCAATAGAGTTGCATGGTTAAATTTGTTCATCCTAGCAATTCTGCCGAAGTTATGTGTCTGTTTGTTTGTGTGACTGCCCGGATTCACTGCTCATGCTCTGTTGCCTCTTCTCTGGCACCTCCGTTGCTGTAATTGATTTCCTTCGATTGAACCCCTGGGCTAGTCTCTGGACGTCGCAGCCTAGAAAACTATCCTCAAGGTTGTGGTTCTCCATCCCAGCTAATCCAGCTCCAGTCACACTTGGGGTGTTTTTGATTAGATATCATTTTTATTGAGGCTCGTCAAACCTCTTGGAGTGAGCTGGGTTGTGTTTCCACATCCTTCTTGGGCTGGCTCCGTTCTTTGGCTCAGAGCGCAAGGCTTATAAAAAGGTCAGTGTAAACACTGCTGGGGAGGACTTAATTATGTGGGTCTGCCAGGATATTTACCTTCCTCCTCTCTCTACAAAGCCAAACACTTGATCAGCTTGGACACAAAACGTGGAGACTGAAAACAGCAAATCTCTCAGCCCTTTTCTGCACGGTTGGGTGTTGGAGGATCTGGCACCCTTCAATACATATATTTTTAATTTCTTGCTTTCCAGAAATAAGCGGATATTGCCAATGTCTGTGCTCCCCCATAAATAATGGCCATGAGTTGCAGAGATGGAAAAGCCTAAGTCATGGTTCATTTATCCAAGTTTTGCCCTAGTAGCCTGCTGCCTAATGTTCGACTTATACATTATCCTATGTAAACATGCCATGGTTTGATGAGTGACTTCAGTGACAGAGATATTTTTCGCACATTATCCGTTTCAGCAACCCAGTTTGGAAATGCTGCCTTTGGTTTCGCTAGTAATGTACCTACCATGGGTTGTCTGGAAATCGACCGTGTCTTTTAGAAAAGTATGTGCCAGCCACGACTGGTGTATGTCCTTAGAGCCCAAGACCAACCTGTACTTGACTAGGGACCTAGATCCCTCCCAGCATGAAAAAATGTTGAGTTGGAGAACCTGAATCTGGAGAGGTTCCTGACTTTGTTCCAAGGCCAGGCTGGACATTCTGGGAGTTGAAGGCCACTTCTTTGAGAAGGTTGAGAAACATTGGCCTAACGGATGGAAGCCAAGCCCAGTTGATTCCCATGAAAGCAAAGATAACTAGATCTCCACCACTGATTTCAAGGATGGCTCAGGATACCTTGGCTGTTGTTTAGAATCCTTGCAATGATCCTGACTGTTCCTGAATATCTCTAATCTCAGCCTGCTCTTGCATTAATGCATCTGATTTCCACCGGGTTCTGCAACAGCAGGTGGCCATGTGTTTGGCACCCGGCTCTTTCCTTGCCCTCACAAGTTCCCCACTCAGCAGTTCCCCTGGCCGCAGGGATTACAGCTTCTGACTTTTATCTCCTCGTCTCTGTTGAAATCCCTGTTGGAAATATGTCTGTTCTTCTTTGTCAAAGACTGTAACGCATCTCTCTTCCTGGTGATCTCTATGATTTCACTCCATTACTGGGTGTTCTCTCTTTCCGTGATGGTAAAACAGTAGCCACCCTTAATTCAGCTCTGAGCCTGATTTGGCTTGTAAAATAGATGAGACACTCTGCCAAGGGTGCAAAGCTTTAAGTTCAATGCAGCCCTCTTAAAATGAAAAAAAATCTCCTTGCAAAGGAACATCGTGCAATCCCGTTCTTCTCGCCTTTAAGATGAAAAACTCGAGTTGAAGATCGCTCAGCTGCAGGGTCTTACAAGCAGAAGACTTTGACGTCATTCCTTGCTTTATCCCATGAGAAATATGGCAGGCATGGGTATAAATGTTTTGGCTCTGTTCCCTGATGTTCGTGAAGCTGCTTTAGACCTTGGCACAAGGACAGGGCCCAGGGTGGGGTCTTCAAAGGGAAAGGGGAAGGCTTGGACCCTTTTGCAATGTCAAAAATACCGAGCAGATGAAATTGATTCTTCTCGCTTGGCTGCCGATTCATTTTCTTGTGCAACTTTATTGGAATCTGCTGGTTCCCCCTCTCTGCGCGCTGCTTCCCCCATAGCGGCCGCATCCAAATATTCACTCATGTAACCGAACCAAGCCCATCTTCTCCTCTCTTGACATCCCCAGTTGATGGAAGGCAGAAGAAATATCTCCCTTCCCAAAGGACCTTGCGATATTAATCCCCCAGCTCTCGCCATGATGCTATTGGCATCTTGTCAAGGTTTTCTTAAACAAGAGAGTTGAACTCCATTGTTGGGCAGGCGAAGAGTTCAAGGCTGAGACAGCAACTGGAGAGCCAAGTATGGACAGATGCAGGCAGTACTCAAAGTCTACAAATCAAAATCAGACAGAGATCAATTCTGCTCATCCCGATCTGTCCCTCTCCTTGCTCCTTGTGGGGAAGAAAGACATTTTTATGGATGTATTATTGATTAGCCAGAGGGCTTGCCTTGGAAATGTTTTCATTGCCGAAGTCAAATGTTGGCAGGTTATGGTTAACAACCTCTTAGGCTTTTTTTAAAAAAGTAAAGCTTAGGTGAATTTCCCTTTCCATCGTTTTATTTTTCTGCTGAGTTGGCGTGATTTAGGATGAAATATTTCTTTTGAAGTTGAACCTGGTACTAATGAGACTCCAGACTTTGGATTCCCTTCCCAGCGCAGTTCAAAAGTTGATAGAAGTGCTACGTTCAGGTCTCCATCTGGTTTTGCAGCAGGCAGCCAAGGGACCTTAAGCCTGGAATTCTCTGAACTATCTACTGGAAATGTGTCTTCTAGCACCAATGATTTTCCTTGGTTGAGCTGGGAAATGTCTGCAAGTAAACCACCAAAGAGAGCACAAGGACCACACAGGTCAATCCTGAGCTACAAATATTCTCTTTTATTGATTATCATAAAGACTCACGTACCTAGGCATGAGTTTAAGGTTTAATGGCACCGGTCTCTTGCACTACTGACAAAATGCTGTTAAAACTTTTTCCCTCATCTGGCTGTCTGAATCACAGGATCCAACCAACCATGAATACCAGAAGGTAATCTGCTGGGAGGCAACAACATATTATTTTCCCAAAGAAATCGGTTCTTGGGGAGCAAATTTTCACCCTAATAGCTTCATTCCCAAGAATATATCTAAAAATAAAATAAGTAGCAAAGAAAAATGGAAGATGTTGTGTCTTCCTTTCCAGAACCATGAGAAAGGACCTAACATTTATTAAGTTGTTGCTGATATGATAGAGTAAAAAATGGTGGTCTCTGCAGCCAACTTCTCTGGCCAACAAGTTGAAGACGGTGCTTCTGTGAAATTACAAGACTCCTTACAAACCTTTTTCTCCAATGAAGAATTATATTTATGCTACTCTTAAGCCTGTAAATGAAAAGCAAAGCTGGCACAGCTCGGAACTTCGAGCGAAAAATAGCTTCCTATTTTAATTTTTGCTTATCAACTGAGGTTGGTCAAGATGGAGCCTATTGTTTATTCTCCTACATTGGGACACTTCCCACCTTTTGAAAGGTTGAACTCCATGATCTCTTCCATCAGAGGACGCTGAGGGCAGCCAATGTGCCTCCCCCAATCTCCCCTCTAACTGGCAATGCTATTTCTGTTTCTCCATTGTAAGCACGAAGGTCTATTTTTTTGCAGTATGCGTGGAAATAAATCTCTCTGCTTCTCTTGATGGACTGCTGAAATTGGAATGCATGCCCTCTGAGGATGAACTTCAGCTGACAGTGACAGATCGACTTAATTTGTTATGTATTTCATTTGCAGCCTCTTAAGTGACCAAAGGATCATTTCCATTTCATCTTCAAGAGGCAGGCTCCAAAATTCGTGGAGGGGGTGCAGATAAGTCAAGGGCTCTCAGATAGATGGGAATCTGATTTTTCTCCACTGAATAATGCTTGGGAATCTGTTACCCAATAAAATTAACGATGATCTTGATTGGCTGTTACCAGAATAGCCAACCAAATATTGATGAAACTTTAGGAGGACTTGATTGTTCCCTGAAGAAATCTTAGAAGTTGACAGCAGCAGAAATAGGTGGATGAAAGGTTTTTGGCTCAGGCTGGCCAGCCAGCCTGTTTCAAACCTTTCTCCGCCATGCTTAGGCATTTTGGGAAATCAGGTAGCATCCACGCTGATGTGTGAACACAGGAAGTCCAGAAGAAACTGCTTCAACCCATCAGTTGCAGACCTGCAGAACATCTGCTAGTCCCATAAATGCTCTGGAATGTTGAGCCGTTGTTCTAGTTTCCTTACAGATGTCAGATGAGCCATTGTCCATGTGTCTTAAAATATTCATAACAGCACTTCTTAGAAATATCTCCTTGGTCGCCTGCTGAGAAGCACTGTAGGCTCCAAATCTATGCAAGATGTGCATGCTACAGTTTTGTATCCAATTTCCAAATCTTTAAAAGTCTGTAGAGATTCTCAGCCATCCAGGTCATGGTTGTCCCAAAGGTGCTTTTTCAGAAGGAAACTGGACTTTCTTGTTGTTTTTTTTTGAAGACGTTTTGCTTCTCATCCAAGAAGCTTCTTCAGCTCTGACTGAATGGTGGGGAATGGAAGGATTTATATTCCTTGCAGACAGCTGGACATCTGCATCCTTTTAGAGGGTCATTGAAGCACTTTCTTCAAAGATGGTCATCAACTTCAAGGCTAAGATAAAGCAGCTTCTGATCCTTTCTTGCACAAGACCTTTTGGTCATTGGAGGCAGGTGGTTCTTCATCCTTGCCACGCTGGCTCCCCCTTCCCCCTTCCCCCTGGCTTTGAAACTGTCCTTGATCGTCCCCCTCTTCCTTTCTATACTTGCTCTCCAGACCTGTCCAAAGCCAGAGTCACTTAACAACCATGTTACTAACTTAACAACTGCAGCCAACAACTGTCTGGCTTAGCCTCAGAAATTTTAGGCTCAGTGGTGGTCATAAGTCAAGGACTACCTGTATTCTGTGTTGCCCCTCCAAACTTGACTCACTGAGTGAGCTTGGAGAGAGACATGCTGAGGACTTGTATTTTTCAAAGCCAAGAGAGAAGGAAGAGCCTCCCCTCTGAAATGAGGTGAATATTAAAAACAGGTTTCGGCTTGCTTGTAAGATCATTTCCTATGTTTGCTTTAACGGGGGGCTGCTGATAGTCTGTGGCATAACAGTTTATAATAATTATTGCAATGTTTTGACAGTTTCAATGGCACACTCTCTCCCCTTGGACCCTAGAAACGTGATAGAAAAGCTTGAGGCCCTGCCTAGCGCGTAAAGCAAGAGTCTCCTTTCGTAAGGCTTCTCGCCAAGATCCCAATGACCACCCACATCTCAGGGAACCCCTTGAGATCTAGGAAGCAAGCCATTCGGTCTTCTGCATGTAGAACATGGATGTGTTGAGAGGCGATTGAGACGCAGATGGATTAATAACCCTTTTCAGGATCTTGGGCTTTCCGAAATTGGAGGTCTAGGATTGTCTTCCTCTGGACCATCTCAGGAATACGTTGTAGCCTTTGGGTGCAAAGGCTGGCTGTTGAGATTGACCCTCTGGCTGAATTTCTTGCCTGCTGGAATTTCCTAGGCAGAACGGAGGGGAAAGGTCAAGGAAAGGCAGGCTGCAGTGTGCAGCAGAAATCCGGGACGCATGCTTTGTGTCCATCAGTTAAATATTTATCAGCTTAATTCATATTTTATTGGGGCAACCGCAGCCGGGACAGGTCCTCTGGTGAGTAGGGGGAGCGATCCAAGATAAGATACCCCTCGCAAAAGAGCAGGAGATGATTAATGAAAACGCATTCGCCTCGGTGAGTGAGGCATCGCAGGGAATGTCAACTATATTTATATTGGGTTTTAAATATTGTTCTTATTCCAACTAGTGTTTTGCTATCTTGTAGTCCTCAAGGACAGATGGAAAAGATGAGGAGGAGAGTGCCAAAATTGGAAATCTTTTCCAACTTAATTTTATCCTTTGATCGGAAATATTCTTTGGGGGGGGAGGGCGGAGGGGGTGTTTTTGTGTCTCTGTTTCTCGCATTTTAAAAAAACTGAAAGACGTGTTTAGTTTCCTAAGTGATTCCTTTGTTGTCCTCAATAAGATGGAAAGTTTTGGACAAGAAACTTTGAAAAATCTGGGAATGAGCATCGCTCATTGCAAAATCACTTTGTTGCAGGCTGATCCCTAAAAGTACCTTTTTCAAAAACTGACATGTTCCAACTCTGTGAGACTTTAATTCCCATGGTCCCCAGCTCAGCCTGGCTTGTAGGGTTTGCTCTGAGTAGTTGATGTGTCTCTTGTCACAAATCACTTTCTTTCCAAACAAACTCTTTATTTGGCCTTGTCGTTTGTTTGCATCAGCTGTGAAGCTGGGACCTTATCCTGCTTTCTGCTCCTGTGTCTCTGCATGAATGGGGGACACTGGTAGAATGGTGGGACCAATTGTGATAGGATAAGTCCATCTTCTCCCATTTGGCGGGGTTTCAGGAGGTCCAACACAATGATGTCACCAAAAGGGGAGGACCCAATTCTTAATAGCTGAGGAAGTCCAGGTGGGATGGGAGCAGGGGGGTCTCTGCAGTCCCATAGCCCCCACACCCAAGGCCTCAAACAGCTGCTTCTAAGTGGAAGTCCAGCCAGCTTCTCTTCTTTGACCACTCCCTGTGGACCTCCCTGAAGATACAAGTCCCAAAAATGTCAAGCTTTCAGCCAACTTCTTCCATCTTCCTCTCCATGCACGAATCTTCCTGGCTATTCAAGAAGAGAGGTGTTTTTTTTAAGGAGTAAGTTAACAATAAGTCATTTGCGTTATTTTTCATGACACTTCTTGATTTAATAGCCCTAAATTACACATCGCTATAGTCAGTTCCCCAAAAGATGCCTCTTAGTTGGGTTATACTACAGAAGAGTAAGGCCAGAACATCTCTGCCTGTTAAAAGCCATATTAATCTACGGTTTGCAACTGACAGAAACTTGGCCACAGGGCCGCCTCATCTCTTCCAGCGATGACATGAGAACAGCCGCCTTAGATGACATGGCCGTACACTTTCCCACAGGCTTGCAACACGAAGGACAGCGCTGCCTGATCCCTTCTCCTTCCTGGTAGCTTTAATCCTTGGCCTCATCCTGCCTCCTTAGTCGGTCCCTCAGAGATCCCCCCCCCCATTTGGCTTTCATTCAGCCAAGGGCCTTGCACCATCTCCTCATCTGCTCTGGGACCAGCCCTGGGCCATGAGAAGGTCTGCCAAGGGTTGACAAGTGTGAAGGAGACAGCAGGCTGGTGGCACCTCAGGTGCCATTCTCTTTTTACAGCAAAGCTCTCCACAGACTGGGGTCAAAAATAATCAAGATATGGTCACAATGGTGCCATCAAAGCTCCATCTTTTTTTTTATGAACAACACACCTATAGTTGTGCTTAAAACTTAGTGAGCCCATTGAATTGTTCATATTTCTTTATAAATATGATCCAACACGGGATCTGTTCTCCACACACAACCTAAAACTGAGACCCTAATTAAACAAATGAGTCCAACGTCAGGTGAGCTTCAGCTAGTCAGCTTGCTATTTTCTGTTGCAGGCCTGTCCTTGCTCTTCTCTGCCCACTTTCCAAGATCTCAAGGTGTTTTTTGTATTGTAGTGGCCAGAACTGACCCAAAGACTTTTGCAATCCATACTTCATACCACCGACACCCTTCTTCCAAATGAATGGTGAGTTGGGGTATCTTGGTGGTGGAAGACCGTTCTTCTCCAGATGGTACTTTAGGTTGGGAAGCTGCAACATGGCAGTTTACTGGCTTTTCAGATGGAAAAATTCCACTTTGGTCCCAACTTTCTTCTTATCTGCTTGGCAAGAGAAGCCCAACCGTCGTTCTTGCCAGCTTGCCAATTTCTGCTTCCTTTCTCAGACGAGAGAGCGCTGCCCTGCGCCAAAACACATATCAACATCCTTCGGACGTTTCTGCTGCTTGAAACCGTCTCTTGTGTGCTGCACTGCAGCAGACATGCGGCTTCACAAGAATGTCCACTGATTTCCCGTTGGACAAATTAGCCGGACCTCTTGGCTGCGAATCTTTTTGGGATTTGCCAAAGGTTTAGTTTCGTAGACATGTCATGGCCTGGCTATGCCATTAAACTCTTGGCTGGGGACGTGCGCTAAAAATGATAGAGGACTTGTACATTCTGGAACTGTTTATCGCTGCAGGATGGATTTTCATAATGTGTACAAGCAGCTGGAACTGCAAGGAACTTAATTTCCTGGTGTGAGCATATTTGAGGGGAACCAAAGGAAGCAGGAGAGAAAGAGACTGATTCATCCTTCCACCTAAGCAAAAACAGGCAAGGCGTATTAATAAATAATCATCACGTTAGTCTTTTCTTGAGCCATTGCATCACTAGTAATGTGTCAGAGGGCCATAAATACACAGGCAGATATTCTTGCCTTCCAGAATTATATTAGACACAAATTGGGGCCCTTGGCTCAAAATCTGGTCCTGGGAAGAATCGCTGACCAAATGCTTTACGTGAACAGGAATGGACAATTCTTGTTTCATGGGCTCAAAATAATTCAGGAAAATCTAGATCTGAAAGACACAGAGATGCAGAACGAACATTGGCACCGTTCTGCATCTCTGTGTTCTTCAGATCAAGACTTTTCCTGAATTATTTTGAGCCCACAAAACAAGAATTATCCATTTTAGATGATAACAGTTTTTCTTATAAGGAAGTTGCAGGTCTTCATTTTGTCTCCTGCTTGACGTTTTTTCCCCTCTGATTTGTGCATCAATTTATACTCAGTTGCCTTCTAAACAGACTTACTGGTTTCCATGGGGTCCTTTAAAAAACCCACACACATTTTCTGAATTGTGTCTGTCAAATACAAACCTTTCTGACTGCCTGTTGAGATTCCTCTTTTGTCGCTGGTTCCCGTCACTGCTTGCCCTCTTCTTTTAGTATTTCAGAGGTGCACAACTGTTTCCAGTTGGGGTTGCACTGGGTCTTTGGCTGATATCTTGGCAGTTGTCCACTCACAAGCAATGGGTGGGACCAAGACTAAACTAAATTTCATTTCTATTTCCACTTAATTAAAATTTAATGTAAACCATATGATTATTTCTCAGTCATCCGCTTGGGAGTTTGATAGTACTTTGGATTTAATGCCGAAAATAACTTTGGCGAGCTCTTGGGAGGCCAAAGGTTAGACGTTTAAATATTTGGTCCTGTCATTAATAATCCACCTAAACGAGGGGTCCCCAAATTCTAAGACTTCTGGACTTCAACTCCCAGAATTCTCCAGCCAGCCGTGCTTGAAGTTGAACTTGAAGTCCTCAAGTCACCATGGTTGGACACCCTTGGCCTAAAATTTCATTCCAATTATTATTTTTTTCATCTTTAGAAAGAAGTCAGGCTACTTATTGGAATAATAAAAGCCAACAATCTAACAGAAATTAAACTTTTCCAGCCCTTATTTACTGGCCTGGGATTCTCTTCCTACCTTCCAAGGTTCTTAAGAAGGAGAAATGAACCAAAAGAAGGGACACAATTCTTTGTGTGTGTGTGTGTGTCCATGTATGTGGAGAGAACGCAAACCATGTTGAGCTGAGAATTGTTCCAAACAGTTAGAAAAGTGAAAATTGGCAACCTGAAAATAGGAATAAACTTCCTATCTGGCGACAGCTCTCTGCTCAAAGTTAATTTTTACGGCCCTTGATTTACAGCAAAATGAAATTGGGCCTCTGCCTCAGGAAATAAAGCATTTGCTGTGTGGATCCTGGCATTAGCCCTGCTCAGTTCCCACTTTTCCCTTCTTCCAAGAGGCTCCCGGCAGCCGCTTCCTTCGCAGCCCTTAACCAACCGGGGTGAGGAAGCAGAGGCTCTCAGCTTCTCTACATCCTCCGAAATTACAATTTATATAGGTAGTCCTCAACTTATGACCATTGTTTAGTGGCTGTTCGGAGTTACGACGACACTGAAATAAAGTGACTTATGACCGTTTTGCACACGTAAGACCATTGCGACATCCCCAGGGTCATGTGATCAAAATTCAGGTGCTTGCCGGCTGACTCGTATTTGTGACGTGTGTCCCGGAGTCACGCAATCCCCCTTGGCGACCTTCCAACTAGCAAAATCAAAAGGGAAGCCAGATTCACTTAACAACCACGTGACTAACAACTGCAGGAATTCGCTTAACGACAGTGGCGAGAAAGATCGTAAAATGAGGCAATGCTCACTTAACAACTGTCTCGCTTAGCAACCCAAATTCGGGGCTCTGTTGTGCCGGTAAGTCAAGGACTACTTGTGCTCTGAAACCCTGGTGCATCAAAATGGCTCTGAAGAAGCACACAACCACATACTATTTGGGTTGCAATTCATCCTTATTCATTCTGGGGAGTCCTGAACTTTCACTGCCGATTTGTGGCCAGGGAAGATGGCTCCGAAGGAGGGGGGGGGAAATGAAGAATAGAGCGATGAGTGCTCCCCCGTGTTCTACAAGCATGATCCCACCCTTGGATTTTGGCAGCAACTCCATCTGGTAGGTGTGGCAGGATTGTTCTTCTGGTCTGTCTTTTCATTTCAGGCAGGCTTTGGAAGGGACCTGTTCTGGAGGTATCCGAGGACCAGGAAATAGATAAGGGTGGATGATGGAAGTGTAGGAAAGCTCATAATTGGACGATTCAGCTTTCAGCAGCCTGATGACTTTGATACTTGCCCAAACCTCTAGGCCAGTGTTTCTCAACCTTGGTAGCTTGAAGATGGGTGGACTTCAACTCCCAGAATCCCCCAGCTAGCAGCGCTGGCTGCGGGATTCTGGGAGTTGAAGTCCCCCCATCTTCAAGCTTCCAAGGTTGAGAAACACTGATATAGATTGATTGATAGAGATATAGGTAGGTAGGTAAGTAGCTACGGTAGATATAGATTGATGAGATAGATAGATGATAGATAGATGGAGAGAGAGAGAGATGAATGATAGAGATGATAGATATAGATTGATAGATTGATATAGATCAGTGTTTCTCAACCTTGGAAGCTTGAAGATGGGTGGACTTCAACTCTCAGAGATCCTTGATGGCTGGGGGATTCTGGGAGTTGAAGTCCACCCATCTTCAAGCTTCCAAGGTTGAGAAACACTGCTCTAGGCCAGGGATCTCCGACCTTAGCAACTTTAAGACTCTTGGACTTCAACTCCCAGAATTCCCCAGCCATCAAGGATCTCTGACCTTGGCAATTTTTAAGACTTGCGGACTTCAACTCCCAGAATTAACTCCCAGAAATTGGCTGGGGAATTCTGGGAGTTGAAGTCCACAAGTCTTAAAAGTTGCCAAGGCTGGAGACTCCTGATCTAGAGAAATTGTAGTTTTGTTTTGTTTTCAAGCAGGCTGTGCCAAGCATCGACACGTTTGGAAGCCGAAGCCTTGGGAATATTTCCAGAACATTTTCCCAGCTTCTAAAGAGAGCCCATTTTGAAAGTTCTTCTCTGTCGTTCCGCTCTTCGTCTCTTCCTGGCTCCTTTGGGATCGACGTCCTCTGCCGGAGGATTATATGGTTAATGCGATAATGTCAAGTCATGTGGTAGCCAGTTAGGTTTAGCTAGGCGATAAGGTTTTGGAGCCAAAGGCAACCAGGAAGAAAAAGCTACTTAAACTGGAGGTTATTCCATCCAGGCAGAGCTCCAGTTGTCTTCTCTTCTTTGGTTTTGGCCAGCATTTTGCAACCTTCGGGGTGTCATGTCTGAAAGATTATTCCATGAAAAAAAAAAAATCCCTCTTCTGGCACAGCTCATCTGATTAGCGGTTTATTTATCTGGAGGAATGCAATTGGAAAAAGCCTTGATAAGAAAACACGTTGCTATTTATTGATGCAGTTATTCAGTTCTTGGAAACCATGGATGTGTCTGCAGAAAAATAAAAATAAATAAAAATAAAAATAAAGCATTGGGTCAGGAGGGTTTGGGCAGTTGAGATGATCGTCTTCATTCAAGACAATCCAGGGAATTACCTTCCTGGGAATGGAAACAGGGAAAGAAATGCGAAGTGATAACTAATTTCAGCTTCCCTTTGAACACGTCTGCAGATGGATTTATTTTAGCTCTGTGAGCCGTGGGGAGGAATCTAAACAGCTCTTGAAATAAAACGAGCAAAAGTCTGCCAGATGTTACCTAGTGGGGGTAATGAAACATCTGTAAGCACTTCTGGCCTCCTTCATCCACTATGTGCCACTCCGCAAACAGTCCGTAAGGAGCTCCAGTTGAAAATGATTTCCCCAAAGTTTGGGTTACTTCTCAAAGTCTCCATTGCCCTCATTGGATGGGTGGGGTCTCCGGAGGGTGGGTTTGGCTTTCCGGGGGCAGAGAAAGAGCTTGTATGCAGATGTATCGTTGCCATAGCTCAGATGTCTCCCGTCCTGGAGGTAATCTAGCCAACCCCAGCAGGAAGATCAGACTAGGAAATCAGCTCCCCAGGAAAGCTAAAACCGCTCTGGTTGAGATTGGCTATCAGAATCTCACAAGTCACTTTGTGCTGAACCTTTTCCCTCTTAGACTTTGGTGAATTAGGGGGTTGCTTGTCTCACCCAGTTGTTATCTCATAGTTCTAGACTTAAGAAATGTCTCAGCCCTTCTTATGTAAGCAACCATTTCTGTTTGTTTTCCAACTCTCTACACATTCTCGCTGAGATCCATTTCTGGGACCTTTTTTCTCCCACTGGGGGAAAGGACCAAAGCACATGGAATTGCTGGGAACACTAAGGATGAGGGACAACGTTCAAGCCACATAGAAGAACTCGTGCGCCACGAGGGGACCTGATTGCTGCCGCACCTTCTCAGCCCACAGAGCCCCAACCTGTTTCCTAACTCTGATTCCAGAACGGCCCAGCTGAGTCTCATCCTCAAGTGCTTGCAAGCGGAAGGAGGCTGGACTGAGTTTCCCCATCAGGACAGAGAAATCTCCCTCCTTTTGGACTGCTTATGGCTTTCAGGGTTATTTACAGCTCTGTTTGCGTGGAGAGGCCCAGTTCTGCTTTCAGAAGGGAGCCAAAGTTTAAAACTATCTTGGGCGAAGCCACCTCTCTGGAGAGAGCAGCAGCCTGTGGATGGCTTCTTTGTCACCAACAATGTCCTTGGCTGCGCCTGAGATGATGCGGAGGCCCCATCTTGGCCCGCAGGACAGGCGAAGATTCCTTTACAAGAAACACTCCTTGTCTGCTTCGTTGCTAGGGAGGGGGGAGGGGGTGGGGTGGGGTCTGCTCCAGCAACCCTGCTCAGCAAGAGCGAGCGCAGATATTAATGGGTATTGCAAAGTTAGACAACAGGTATTTGAGCCTTCCAGGCAGAAAAGATAATTGGGGCTGCAGAATTTGAACCCTCATCAGTTAAATCGATTGATCAGAGTCTGTTTTCCTGGCAAGCGCCAGAACGCTTTGCATTTACCCTTCGGGAGACCAACGAGTAAATTTCTGCTTTTTAAATAATTGCACAAGGAACATCCAAGATTTGACTGCCTTTTTCTAAAGGTTGGGGTTGGCCTTGAAAGAGACTTCTGCATTTGTGCAGCCGTTTGCTGAAGGACGGAATGGCTGGCAGTAAAAGTCCCTGTCTCCTACCCGGAAGGGGTTGCATTCTTCTCCGGGTCTGTCAAATAGGAAAAGGAGATGGAGCAAGGAGGCATTACCTTCTAACTGGGTAATTTAAACTGGGTGTACTGGAAGCTCGTTTCTGAGTTGTGCAGAAGTCGTCTTTCTGATTTAAAGCAAAGCTCGTTTCCAGACTTCAAGAGAAGAAGACAACATGGAGCCAGATAAGCCTGCCCATTGAAGAGCCCTTTTTGAACTGCACTGGGAGGGAGCCCCCGCCCCCCAACCCGACCAGAAGAGGGTGCAGAAGCCCAGGGGAGACCCTAACCTCTTCTCTTCCAGCTGTCTGGTGTGAGCAGCCCATCCAATCACGCCTGAAGGAAGGCTGGTCTGCTCAGGTCGTCCGAGCAAGCTTCTTTGCAAACCCCATTTCATTTTGAGACTAGATGCTATAAGACCCAAATCCTGGGATTGAATTTGAGTCTGGGAAGCCTCCTTGGGCGTTCAGCCACATGTGGTGTGGAAATGGCATCTCAGCAGTCCACTAATATTGCCCTGCGACTTGCATCCTCGGTTGGAGGTTGTGGCGAGCCATCTGTTCTTTCATTTGGTGCTTGGAAGAAGGAGACAAATACGAAAACTGTAATTAGGGGAGGGCCCTTTCTCTCACCCTCCCCTCCAGCCTACCTCAACTATTAAATGTAAACAGATGTTTGAGACGTCCTTATGATATACACAAATGGTAGAATAACAGCTCTGTGGTAATGACTCTCAAGCGGTGGCTGGGGAGATATGAATCTTCCAGTGGAGGCCGAATGTGGCAGAGAGCGCCGTCCTCCTGAGCTTGGACGAGAACGCGGCATTCGCGGGCCACGTAAGGACAGGAGAGTTTTGATGGCAGCTCCTGACACACCATTGTGGGCTCGGTGAAAACTGAGTTGAGACTAATCTTCTTGGAACAGTTTTGGGTTGCAGCCACATGTTCAACCCAAGGTGCTGACCAGGATCTCTAGGAAGGCCATGGTAGCCTCAGCCCACTTTCGCCCCCCGTGGGTGATATTTATGGGACAGTGACTGT
>NW_027257383.1:0-24134 GCF_029215685.1 Pituophis catenifer annectens
AACCTGGAAATAAGGAGGAATTTTCTGACAAGGAGAACAATCAACCCATGGAATAGAAGTTGCCTTTGGAAGTTGTGGGAGCTTCATCTCTGGAGGCTTTCAAGAAGAGACTGGACTGCCATTTGTCAAAAACGGTGTAGGGTCTTCTGCTTCAGCAGGGGGTTGGACTAGATGACCTACAAGGTCCCTTCCTACTCTGTTCATCTGTTAATCGGTTAAACTGAGCTCCCTCCTGCCTCTCACCACCTCCCCCTCCGATGGCTGCCTTCCTCTTGCAGCAAAGAGCAAGCGGTGTTTCCTCTCCTTGAAGGATTGCCGGAATAATTGTGTTGCTGATTGAGGAATTCCTGTAATGAGCTGAAAGTGCCATTTCTAATTGCATCCGTGATTCGTCAGCCGACTCGGGGGAAGGCACCGGATGGCATTGGCAGCCAAGGTCTTTGGAGACCCCTGAGGCTGCTTCCCACCTGCCTTTCCCAGTGGCAGACTCCATCTCGGAGGATTCTCCTCGGTCTCAAAGAACCACAGGATGAAGGGGAAGCTTTGCCGGGGGGCTTTCCACAGTGGGAAGGAAGGGGAAATGGGTGTGGCTCCATCGCTCAGGACCAGGCTGGATTCCACCTCGGACTCTACCTGACAAAGTGGAAGCGTCTGAATAGCATTAGCAACAGCCCCTAGACTTATATACCACTTCACAGTGCTTTCCAGCCCTCTCTAAGCAGTTTACAGAGTCAACCACTTGCCCCCAACAATCTGGGTCCTCACTTTACCAATCTCAGAAGGATGGAAGGCTGAGTCAACCTTGAGCCTGGTGGGATTTGAACTGCCGAACTGCAGTCAGCCGGCAGTCAGCTGAAGTAGCCTGCAGTACTGCACTCTAACCACTGGGCACCACAGCTTAATGGTCTGTCATCCATTATTCAGAGATCATTCAACATCTCTGTTGAATGCAAAGGATAAAGTTCAGTTTGATCCAGCCGATTGGGCCTGGTGCAGCTCCCATCAGCCGTAGAGTGTCGGCTGGCGGGGCCTTTTCTGCAGTGGCCCCTCCTCTGTGGAATATCCTCCCCTCCGAGATCAGAATGGCCCCCACCCTGCTGGCCTTTCGCAAGGCTGTGTATTGTATCTTGGTTGCCGTGGATACAGGCAGTCCTTGACTTAAGACCACAGCTGAGTCCAAAATTTCCAATGTTAAGCGAGACAGTTTTGCCCCATTTTACGACCTTTCTTGCCACAGTTGCGAAGTGAAGCACTGCAGTTCTTCAGTTAGCAACACGGTTGTTAAATGAATCCAGCTTCCCCAGTGACTTAGCTGGTCAGAAAGTCGAAAAAAGGGATCACGTAACCCTGGGGCACTACAACGGTCATAAATATGAGTCAGTTGCCAAGCATCTGAATTTTCATCAGGTGACCATGGGGGTGCTGCAATGGTCGTAAGTGTGAAAAATGGTCACAAGTCACTTTTTTCAGGACTATTGTAACTTCAAATGGTCACTAAAAGAAGGGTTGTAAGTCAAGGACAGCCT
Organism: Pituophis catenifer annectens; assembly: GCF_029215685.1. NCBI lineage: Eukaryota > Metazoa > Chordata > Lepidosauria > Squamata > Colubridae > Pituophis > Pituophis catenifer. The sequence continues at coordinate 1,527 of NW_027257383.1, forward strand.
GTAATAATTTTGGGTGTTTTATTGTTTTATAGAATGCTTTTCAGAAGCAACCTGGAACTAAGGAGAAACTTGCTAACAATGAGGACAATTAACCAGTGGAACAGCTTGCCACCAGAAGTTGTGGGTGCTCCATCACTGGAGGCTTTTAAGAAGAGACTGGACAGACATTTGTCTGGAATGGGATAGAGTCGAGTCTCCTGCTTGAGCAGGGGGGTGGACTAGAAGACCTCCAAGGTCCCTTCCCACTCTGTCATTCTGTTAATTAATCAGTCGGCTGGCTTGGCTTCAGAAGTTGTGGGTGCTCCATCACTGGAGGTTTTGGAGAAAAGACTGGACAGCCACTTGTCTGAAGTGGTGCAGGGTCTCCAGCTTGAGCAGACGGTTGGACTAGAAGATTTCCCTTCCAGCTCTATTCTGATTGATTGATTGATTGATTGATTTTTTTTTTTTTATTGCAAAAGTTTTACAATTACATTTTCACCCCTTTTTTCACCCCCCCCACCACCCTCCCCAAACTTCCCATCCTCCCTAACCCTCCCTAACCCTCCCCCCCAGACTTCCCTATTACATACTCATAACTAATAACACTAATAAATAAACCTGAACCCATCCCTCCCCCTATATAATTTTTCCTCTTTGTCTCTTTACATTAAAATATTTCTAATACATTATTTTCAAATAAAAGCTATTTGATACTTTCTAGTTTGGTATTTGTTCTGAACATATTCTATCCACCTTTTCCATTCCCATTCATAAGTCTCTTGTGAACAATCTTTTAAATACGCTGAAATCTTCGCCATCTCTGCAAAACTGGCCATCTTCAAAGTCCATTCCTCGATAGTAGGCAAAGCTTCATTCTTCCAGTATTTACCTATCAACAATCTTGCTGCTGTTATCATATACAATATTAGTTTTATTTCACCCCGTGTAAAACCCTTAACTATACCCAATAAAAACAATTGTGGAGAAAATTGAATTTTTTTCTTCAAAACATTCTGCATGACCCACCAAATTTTTATCCAAAAAGCCTTAACTTTCCTACAGGTCCACCATACATGATAATACGTAGCATCCAAACATTCGCATCTCCAACATTTTGGCTGAACATTAGGGTACATACATGACAACTTTTTAGGATCTAAATGCCATCTATAAAACATTTTATAAAAATTTTCTCTCAGGTTTTGCGACTGTGTAAATTTAACATTCTGAACCCAAATTTTTTCCCAAGTTTCCAGCATCACTGGTTCTTCAAAATTCTGTGCCCACTTAATCATACAATCTTTAACTAATTCCGTTTCTGAATCTCTTTCTAACAAAACATTATAAAGCCTTTTAATATGCATTGGACCTTTCTCTCTTATATGCCTGGCAAATTTTATTGGGAAAGTTGATTTTAAAGTTGAAGAACTCAAATTAGAAGTTAATGTTAGGATGAAAGATAATGACTATAAAATTGAAGAAGCTGATAATAAAATGCAGAGAATTGAAGATGAGATTGTCATGATACAATTCCGGGCGATGGAATTTGCCATACGGCTTCGGGGAATTCGAGAGGAGGAGAGACAGGACTTGAGACAAGTTTGCTCTGAAGCCCTGGCTAAGATCTTACAAGTTAACCCTGATCTGGTATTTCACAAAATAGATAAAATTTACAGAGTGAACTCTTGGGTGGCCAGACAAAGACAACTGCCTAGAGATGTGGTCATATATTTTACTGAGAGAGAAATTAGAAATGAAATCCTCCAAAAATCTTTTCACACCTCTGTACAAGTGGGGGGCTCACGACTTGTAATTTTTAAAGAATTACCTCCTAAAATGCTGAAAGCTAGAAAAGAATTTGGTTTTCTTGTTAAGGAATTGAAAGACTTACAGATACCCTTCCGGTGGGATGCGCCAGCTGGGATAATTTTTAGATATAAGGGAGAAGGATATCGATTGAATACTGTGGAGAAGGCACAACATTTTTATAGTACTATTCTTAAGGAAAGAACACCATCTCCACGTACATCTACAGTTTTGGAGATTAAGGAGAGTGAAGAGAGGCAATTGGAAGAACAGCCTAAGCAGGAATTAGAAAATGTGCAAGGTGCAGAAGGAGGTTTTCTGAGTGAGCCCTTGCTGGATTCTTCTCCAATTTTGGATTTGATTCAGTTGACTGAAGTTAAAGATCAACGTATAACTAGAGCTCAATCCAAATTACTTAAACAAAAGCAACAACAACAACAGGAAAGACAAGACAAGAAGGCAGCAAAGAGTACCCCACAAGAGAGTGGAGCTATGGGAGGAGCAAGATCGAAGCTCTTGGATGAACTTCAAATATTTTGCTCTGCGCTCCAGAAACAGGCCGATGACCCTTAAGTGTTTATCTTGGAATGTTAATGGGTTGAATTCAGCACAGAAAAGGAAGAAACTATTTACATATTTGAAACAATTTAATAATGATATAATATGTTTACAAGAAACGCATATTACAACTCAAGATCAGAAATATCTGATAAATTCAAAATTAGGAGTACATTATATATCTTCAACTTCGCAGAAAAAGAATGGTGTGGTTATTTATGTAAATAAAAAATTAACAGCAAAAGTTATAGAAGTAGATCAAGATGGTAGGTTTGTAGCAATTGAATTGCTTACAGCAAATGGTCAAATTCTTTTGATTGGAATTTATGCTCCCAACCAACAACAGGATTGTTTTTACAAGATGTTACATACTAAAATAGTGCAATGGGACTATAGATCTATTTTATTTATGGGAGATTGGAATGGAGTAATTGATTCTAAATTAGACAAAAAGAGCTTGGCAAAGTCTAGAATTAGACTACCGCAGACTTTTTTTGATTTGAAAGAAGATATGGAACTAAAAGATGTTTGGAGAATACATAATCCAAATGAATTGGATTACACTTTCTTTTCCGATAGACATAGATCCTTTTCTAGGATTGATTTTATCCTGTTGTCAAATGATCTACTTATTAAGACAAAAAGAACAAAGATTTTTCCAAGAACTTTGACTGACCATAGCCCTGTATGGATAGAAATTGAGATGGATAAGGTTGAGAGACGTTCTTGGAGATTAAATGAGAATTTGTTTAGATATGAAAAAAATACAATAGAACTTAAAAAGCATTTGAAAGAATTTTTTGAGATAAATTTGAATAAAGGTACCCCAATTGAAATTGTTTGGGACGCTAGTAAAGCTTATATGAGAGGGGTACTTATCTACATGAATTCTAAACATAGACTGTTCCGACAAAAGAAAAGATCTGAGTTGGAAATGGAAATAAAGAATAAGGAACAATTACTTATTAAAAACCCAACAGATGAAAGAATACGAAGTGCTATAAAACTTTTGAAAGACCAATTTCAAATGCTTATGGCGGAACAAGTTGCAACAAGTTTACAATACGCGAAGCATAATACATTTTGCAATGCCAATAAACCGGGCAGATGGTTGGCTTACACACTGAGGAAAAAACAAAGTATACGGACTATTGATAGTATTAACATTGGAGGGAAAGAAATTTTTCAACAAAAATTAATTAAAGAAGCTTTTGTGGATTATTATACTAAATTATATGCCAAAGAAGAGGTGCAGAATGGACTTATAGAAAAATATTTAAAGGATAAGAGAGTTACAAAAATTACTGATCAACAAAAGGAAAGAATGAATTATCCTATAACAGAGGAGGAGATAATAGCAGCAATTAAGCAGCTAAAAACAGCCAAAGCTCCTGGCACGGATGGTTTGACTGCAGTGTATTACAAAACTTTACAAGCTGAAATGGTGGAACAACTTAGAGATTTATTTTGCAATATTCAACAAGGGGGTAAAATACCCCCATCTTGGACAACTGCTTATATATCTCTGATACCAAAGGAACAAGTTGGTCCTAAAAAACCAGAGAACTACAGACCAATATCTCTTTTGAACACAGACTATAAAATTTATGCGAAGGTATTAGCCAACAGGTTGATGCCAGTAATCCAAAAAGTAATTCATGAGGACCAAGCGGGATTTATTGAGGGCAGATATATGAAGGATAATGTAAGGCAAGTAATAGACTTATTGGAATATCTTGATAAGAATAAACAGATTTCTGCAGTGCTGGTTTTTTTGGATGCGGAGAAAGCCTTTGATAGAGTGGATTGGAACTTTCTACTAAAGACTTTAAAAAAGATGGGCTTTGGGGACCAATTTATACAGTCGATTTCAGCAATTTATCAAGAGCAAAAAGCACAGATTATTATTAATGGAAGTTTGACGACAGAGTTTAAAATTGAAAAAGGAACAAGACAGGGATGTCCGTTGTCCCCACTTTTATTTATATTAACATTGGAAGTCTTGCTAAATACAATACGGGACTCAAAAACTTTGAAAGGTATAGTGATAAGGCAAGAGGATTATAGAATAAAGGCATTTGCAGATGATCTGGTTGTTACCCTATCACAATCAATGGAATCAATAATCCTGATGAACGACATTATACAAGACTATGGTAGAGTTTCAGGTTTTAAACTGAACTCAAAAAAGACTAAAATGATAGTTAAGAATATGACACAAGATCGTAAACACGAGCTTGAAAGGAGGGCAGGTTTTGAAATTGTACCTAAGGTAAAATATCTTGGAATTCAGGTTGCAGAATCAAATATGAAATTGTTTCAAAATAATTATGAGGTGTTGTGGCGAGAGGTTCAGAAAGACATGGAGACTTGGAAAAAGCTGCAACTGTCTTTACTTGGAAGAATAGCAGCAGTTAAGATGAATATTTTGCCAAGATTTCTGTTTTTGTTCCAAATGATTCCGGTGCTTAAAAGTGATAAACAACTGAAAGTCTGGCAGTCTGGTGTGAATAAGTTTGTCTGGAACGAGAAAAAGCCGAGAGTGAAATTGAAAATTATGCAAGATGTTCCAGAAAGAGGAGGCCTTAAACTCCCAAACCTACAGTTATATTATGATGCAGTAGCTTTAACTTTAACAAGTGACTGGTTTGGAAATAAAAAGGCTGGAATATTGAATGCAGAAAGTTTTGATCTTGAATTTGGATGGCATGCTTACTTATTCTATGAAAATAAAGTGGATAAAGTATTTAAAAGTCATATACTTAGAGACTCCCTGATGAAAGTTTGGAAGAAGCACCGACTCAAATGGGATTATAAAATACCGCTATGGCTGGATCTTGGTCATACCTTGTGGAATACAAATATAATGTCACTCGGGGGGTTTTTATATAAAGAGGTTCTTTTTACAGATGCGGGCAGATGGCAGCTGAAGACATTGCAGACACTGTTGGACGAAGGGATTAATTTAACCTGGTCACAATATAATCAATTACAAATGAGATGGAAAGAGGACCAAAAAACTGGTATTATGTTGCATGAGGAAGAATTGGTTAGATAGATTGATTGATTGATTGATTGTATCGTTTTGGAATGATAAGCCACCCTGAGTCATTAATTGAGACGGGCCGGGTATAGAAATAGAATAAATAAAATAAATAAAAGTGGAGGAGGACAGGATGGTTGAGGGCTTGTCTTCTCCTCCTGGATGAAGCGCAGCAGAGCTCCAGATGACCTACTTCTAGACGGGGAGGCTCCCCAGAGGCAGGGGCTGGCCAATGCAGGAAGCAAAGTGAGCTTGGCCTTGGCCCCGCAGGCTCATCCTTCTTCCTCCGGTCTCTGCTCAGTGTCAGCATCCGAGCGCCAGAGACAGATGGCTGCCGAGGGGAGATGGATGGTGCTTCCCGAGGGAGCCGGCCCAACTGTCAACCCTCTCTTGGAGTTAGCAGAAACATGTGTTCCCCTCCTCACTTGGAAAGTGCTTGGATTGCCACCATCCAGCTTAAACAAAAGTCTCCCCAGGTGGCTTATAGCAGAACTATAAAAATGCAAAATGCCAGAGAAATAAAATAAGCAGACTAAGCAGAAGACTCTCTCGGGACAGGGGGGACTTTCTCTGTCGGCCTGAAATCAGGATGGATGCTCTTCTGTGCTTCCTAGGCTTTCTTTGGGCACACTCAGATATGAATAACAGAACAGGACAGAATATCAGAGTTGGAAGGGACCTTGGAGGTCTTCTAGTCCAACCCCCTACTCAATGGCTAGACAAATGGCTGTCTAATCTCTTCTTAAAAACCTCCAGGGATGGAGCACCCACAACTTCTGGTGGCAAGCTGTTCCACACGTTAATTGTTCTCACTGTCAGGAAATTTCTCTTTAGTTCTTGGTTGCTTCTCTCCTTGATGAGTTTCCATCCGTTGCTTCTTCTCCTGCCTTCAGGTGCTTTGGACCCCCTCTTCTTTGTGGCAGCCCCTCAAATACTGGAACACTGCTAACATGTTCGCCTTAGTCCTTTTCTTTGTTAGACTAGGTATACCCAATTCTTTATATATTTCAGCCTCCAGTCCCCTAATCATCTTTGTTGCTCTTCTCTGCACTCTTTCTAGAGTCTCCACATCTTTTTTTCTATTGTGTCGACCAAAACTGAATGCAGGATTCCAAGTGTGGCCTTACCAAGGCCTTATAAAGTGGTACTTCATGTGATCTTGATTTTGTCCTATCTTAATCTGGGAGAAGACCTCCAAGGTCCTTTCCAACTCAGTAATTTTATTAGCTCCTCCAAGCAAAGCTTGTTTCTTCTGGCCATGCACAGAGTGAGGCGGGAGCTTCCAAAGAACGTCTGACCCATATCTGGCACCACAACCATCGCGAGACAATTGTCCGCCTGTCCCTGCACTTCTGGATGGGTCAGGCAGAAATAATCCCTGCAATTCCCAGATCTCCTTTTGCAATTCACATCCTGCAAAGGCTGCAGACGTCAGAACCGCTTTGGCTTGAAAATTTATTTATTTATTTTATTTTATTGAATTTCTATACCGCCCTACTCCCGAAGGACTCAGGGCGGTGCACAGCCATGAAATAAAACACATAGATATACAAAATTTAAAATCGAATAAAATGAATTAAATAAATTTGGCTGAATTAATACCCATAATTTAAAATACCCATATACCCAAAATAGCTCTTTCCTGCCTTTTATGCCAAATTCTAACACATCTAACAGAAAAAAATTCATAGATGTTTTCAACGCGAGCATCCCTTTCTTTATATTTCCTTGTTCGCCCATTTCCTTCACATTAGTACGGAATTTCATTAAATCACTTCTTGCTGGTTATGACTCACGCTGACTTCCGCAGCCTTTATGACTGAAGGGTTATTTGCTGGCGGCTGAGCACACGCATTAATCCCCCTGATTTCCTATCCGGCTCGCAAGCCCTGTTCATCACTAGCGCAATCCAATTAAAAAGACCCACCCTGCGGATGACATGAATAGATCACAGAAATCTCATTTCGTTTGGCAGCGCTCTCTGGACCTTGAAGGAACATTTCAGATACAGCTGCAATTGCAGAAGCTTGGCTCAAGATCTTAACAGTCTCCCTTTCCCCCTCCAGGAAGGCTGTGGTGGAATGTGGTCAGGATTCCCAGAAGGAGGGGCTGCATTTCAGAGGAGCAATTAATTTATCAAGGAGAGAAGCAACCTAGAACTAAGGAGAAATTTCCTGACATTTGAGAACAATTAACCAGTGGAACTGCCTGCCTCCAGAAGTCGTGGGTGCTCCAACACTGGAAGTTTTTAAGGAGAGATTGGACCGTCACTTGTCTAGAATGGTATAGGGTCTCATGCTTGAGCAGGGGATGGACTAGAAGACCTCCAAGGTCTCTTTGAGCTCTGTTACTCTGTTAGAAGGAGATAACTCAATTCAGACAGTTTGTGTGAGAGAAAGAGGGTGAAGATGGCTGCTCCCTAACGGTTCCCAGAGTATTTGCCTTATGAGGATGTTCGCATGCTTCAGTTTGGCGAGATCCTGCTTATAGGCGAAGATCAATAAAGGAATCCGATTGGAAGAATCACAATATACCTTTCTTGGTTTTTGGAATCTGACACCAATTTTGCCAAGCTAAAACAAAGTTTTTGCATCATTAAAGATGTATTCTGGGAACAGTTAAGGAGGAGCCATCTTCACCCACTTTCTCCCATACAAATTTCTCCATCCCTGTCAGGCTCCCAAAACCAAGAAAGGATGTTGAGATTCTTCTAAGCCGATTCCTTTCTTGTTCCTCACCTTTAGAGAAAATCTTGCCAGACTAAAACCATTTACCTGCATCATTAAAGATATACTCTGTGAACTATTAAGGAGGAGCTGTCTTCATCCTCTTTCTCTCACACAAATTCTCTGAACTGAGTTGCCTCTTTCCCCTCTGAAATGCAGCCCCTCCCTCCTGGGAATCCGGACTTTATTCCTTCCAAAAGCCAGCTGAGAGCAGGATGTAGGAGACGGTCAGGCTGAACCCGAGGGAGGGAGGGAGGGAGGGAGGGGTCAAGCATGTCATCAGTCTCGAGTCCCCACAAGAGATCTAAGTCCAGCCCTCCTTGAGTTCCATTGACTCTTATCTACCACCAATTTGTCTTGAGTTCAGGTTCTTGTAGAGAGCTAGCATGGAATAAACCTGAACTCATTGGAACAGCCTTGGTTCCCAATTTCTTCCATGTGACATTATACTCCCAAGAGATCACTGGTCCAGCTCTCCCTTGAACCCACCACCTCTCTAGGGAAGAAGGTCTACTCTCACATGGCGTTTGCTTTTAGGAAATATGGACAGAATACAGAACACAGAATAGCACAGTTGGAAGAGACCTAGGAGGTCTTCCAGTCCCACCCCATGCTCAAGCAAGGGATTGCCCAACATCCAGATGGCATCTACTATCCCTTAACTGAAGGCCACTGATCTGGAACCACCGCGCGGGTGGTAATGGGAGCAACGTGGAGCTCCCATGTAACACCTCTCCTGCGCGAGCTGCACTGGCTCCCGGTGGTCTTCCGGGTGTGCTTCAAGGTTCTGGTTATCACCTTTAAAGCGCTCCACGGCTTAGGACCTGGTTATCTACGGGACCGCCTGCTACCACCAATAACCTCCCACCGGCCAGTACGCTCCCATAGAGAGGGGCTCCTCCAGGTGCCGTCGGCCAAACAATGTCGACTGGCGGCCCCTAGGGGGAGAGCCTTCTCTGTGGGGACACCTATGATCTGGAACGAGCTCCCCCCGGAGATACGGAGGATCCCGGATCTGCGCACCTTCCGTCGCGCTCTCAAGACTTTTTTATTCCATCAACCCGGCCTGGCCTAAATCTTCTCCCCTTTTAAATGTAAATTTTAATTTGTTTTAAATTATGGGGTATTTTAATTTAAGACAAATTATTTAATTTGTTTTTAATCTATTTTAAATTTTTGTATTTATGTGTTTTATCTTGTGGCTGTTCACCGCCCTGAGTCCTTCGGGAGAAGGGCGGTATAGAAATTTAATAAAATAAATAATAAATAAAAACATACCTTGAATTTGCTTGGTGCGCCATCCTTTCAGGAGATCTGAGGTGCTTCTTCCATGTAGTACCCAAGACGACACCAGAAGTCTAGCTGGCATGCGCTCTCCACTCCTATCAGGCTGCATCTTACAAACAAGATTATTCACAAAGTCAGCTGGAATGTGAGAAGGCAGCCAGGAAGATCTGCATTGTTGCTTCCGTTTAGCTCAAAGCAGAGATTGGAAAACCACCCTCTGGCCTTAGGCACTGGTTCCTTGCCAGAATTCCAGAGAAGCATAAATCTGAATTGGGTCCCTCTAGTCTAGTGAAAAGAAGGACTAGGGGTGACATGAGAGCAGTCTTCCAATATTTGAGGGTTGCCACAAAGAAGGGGGGGGGTGTCAACTTATTTTTCAAAGCATCAAAGGCAAAACAAGGAAAAAACAGATAGAAACCAAGGAGAGAAACAACCTGGAACTAAGGAGGAATTTCCTGAGAGTGAGAACAATCAGTCAGTGGAACAGTTTGCCTCCAGAAGTTGTGAATGCTCCAACACTGGAAGCTTTTAAGAAGAGACTGGACAGAATAACATAAGGTTTTCTGCTTAAGCAGGGGCTGGACTAGAAGACCTCCAAAGCCCCTTCCAGCCCTGCTATTCTGAAGGTATCCAGGAGTCTGCTTCAGTAGCTTGCAGGGCAGGGAGCAGTCCAATAGGTCAGTGGGTGGAAAATTGTGGGGCAACATCACCATGCAAATGCCACCCCTTTCGAAGGCTTCTGCATTCCAAAAGGATGGGTCTTGTAGTACCAGCAGGGCAATGCTCCTTTCCTCATTTTGATCAGGCACCGATGTTATTCTGCATGCCCCTCTGGGTTAAATTTAGAGGGATGCCGAGGACACCTCCACGCTTGGCAACTGACTCATATTTATGACGGTCGCAGCGTCCCTGGGTCACATGATCCCCTTTTGTGACCTTCTGACAAGCAAAACCAACAGGGAAGGCAGGTTCACTTAACAACCGTGTGATTCCCTTAACAACTGTGGCAAGAAAGGCTGTGAAATGGGGCAAACTTCGCTGAATGCCTGTCTTGCTTAGCCACAGGAATTCTGGATTCAATTGCAGTTGTAAGTCGAGGTCTGCCTTTATTTATTTATTTATTTATTTATTTATTTATTTATTTATTTATTTATTTAATTTTTTATACCGCCCTTCTCCCGAAGGACTCAGGGTGGTGAACAGTCAAAATAAACATATATATATAAATGTGAATAGAAGCAATAAATAATAATTAAGTCAATTTGGCTTATCAGTTAAGTTAAGATCTTCAGAATAAAATTTACACAATTAGGAAAAGGAAAGAAAAAAATTAATTATGCCAGCCCGGCTTGGTGAAAGAGGAAGGTCTTAAGTGCCCGACGGAAAGTACGAAGATCTGGGATTATTCTTATCCCTGGGGGTATCCTGTTCCAAAGGGTAGGTGCCCCCACAGAGAAGGCTCTCTCCCTTGGAACTACTAGACATTGTTTTAATGATGGTACCCTGAGGAGGCCCACTCTGTGGGAGCGTACTGGTTAATGGGAGGTTATAGGTTGCAGAAGGTGGTCTCGTAGGTACCCAGGTCCTAAGCCATGGAGCACTTTAAAGGTAAGAACCAACACCTTGAAGTGCACTCGGAAGGCCACCGGGAGCCAGTGCAGCTCGCGTAGGAGAGGTGTTACATGTGAGCGCCATGTCACTCCTAATATCACCCATGCGGCCGCATTCTGGACCAGTTGGAGCCTCCGCGTGCACCTCAAGGGGAGCCCCATGTAGAGAGCATTACAGTAGTCCAGTCGAGAAGTGACGAGGGCATGAGTGACTGTGCATAAGGAGTCCCGATCCAGAAAGGGTCGCAACTGGCGAATCAGGCGAACCTGATAGAAAGCTCTCCTGGCCACGGCCGTCATATGTTCTTCTAAAGGCAGCCGCGTGTCCAATTATGCTCAAAAACTCAAAATCGGAGCAGCAGCTGTGCAAACAAGCCTTGTGTATGTGTTGCACATGTAAGAGGCATTGAAAAAAGGAGTGGGGAGTGGGGATCACACTAGGGTGACACACTAGCCCAGTGATGGCAAACCTTTTTGGCACCGAGTGCCCAAACCAGAATGTGCACACGTGCACGCCAGCCATCTGGTCTTTGGGTTTCCGGCACACACGTACACGCTGGCCAGCTGCTCTTTGCGCTCCCCGGAAACCGGAAGACCAGGTGGGCGGTGCGCATGCATGCACTGCCCACCTGGTTTTCAGGTATCCGGGGCACACACGCACACTGGCCAGCTGGTCTCCATGAGCGCTGGAGCCCTGGAAACTCGGTGCCATCTCTGGGCTAGTGTGTCACCCTAACCAGAAGAGCAGCTGGTAATGGCACACATGCCCACAGAGAGGGCTCTGGGTGCCACCTGTGGAACATGTGCCATAGGTTCGCCATTACAGCAGTAGCCCCTCTTGACCAGGGCTCCCCAACCTTGGCGACTCTAAGCCAGCTGGAGAATTCTGGGAGTTGAAGTCCACAAGTCTTAGAGTCGCCAAGGTTGGGGAGCCCTGATCTTGACTGCTTTGAGCATACCTTGGGGATACCCCTGAACTGGACTTTGGATGTACGAGAAGGCATTTTGGCGCAGATGTACCCAATTTAAACAATACAATTGTCACTCTTACCGGGAAGCATTGCATGAGAGACGGGTGTGATTAAGGCTGTAACTTAGATGGAGAACTTATTAAAAATAAGAACATCTTGACTCATCAAACCCATGGAAAGTAGTGGAGGCAAATATCTGTGGGCCCATTGGCGGATGGCCTATGGAGAATTGCAACTCGGAAGGGAAAATGAGTAAGCCACACAAAGAGTTTGAATTATGAAACGAGATGAAATAATTAAGTCTTTGTGCACCTCAGAGAAAAGCCTGGGCAAAGGGGCTCTAATTCATGACACAGTGGAAGATGTGAAGGTGAAGCTTTTAATTCTCAATGAAAGGATTAAAACATGTGCCAGAAAAATCAGCATTTAGTCATCCAGGTTGTTGTGGGTGTCTATGAAAAGTAGGACTCCAAAGGTTGCATGTTACCCTCCAGGGGACGGGAGTAGCAGAAGATTCAGAATTAACTCAGAAAAAAATGTTCTGAATCTCATTAATCCCAGAGAAAAATCACTCTGAACGGTAGGGCAGGAATAAGGCAAAAGAGTCGATAAAAGGTGATTAGGAGAATTAATGAAAACAGTAACCTTTTGAGGAGAATCTGCTTAGAAAAAGGTCTCTTTGTGGGGACAGAACAGAAGAGAACAGAATAACAGAGTTGGAAGGGACCTTGGAGGTCTTCTAGTCCACCCCCCCGTTCATGCAGGAGACCCTGGCCTAGACCATTCCAGACAAACGGCTGTCCAATCTCTTCTGGAGGCAAGTCACTCCACTGGTTAATTGTCAGGAAAGTTCTCCTTATTTCTAGATTGGTTCTCTCCTTGATTGGTTTCCATCCATTGTTTCTTGTCTTGCTAATAGGTGCTTTGGAGAATAGGTTCATCCCTCCTCTTCTTTGTGGCAGCCCCTCAAATATTGGGACACTGCCATCAAATCATCCCTGGTCATTTTTTTCATTAGATAAGTGACTGTCCAGTGTTTTCTTAAAAACCTGCAGTGATGAAGCACCTAAAACTTCTGAAAACAAGTCCTTCCACTGGTTAATTGTTCTCCCTGTCATGAAATTTCTCCTTAGTTCCAGGTTGCTTCTCTCCTTGGTTGGTTTCTATCCATTGTTTCTTCTCTTGCCTTCAGCGGCTTTGGAAAATAGGTTGAAACTGCCCCCACTTCTTTGTAGCAGCCTCTCAAATACTCAAATACTGCTATCATTTCCCCCCTACTGACAAGTTCTTTAATTTTAACTAAGTTGCAGATATTTGCCAATTTCCTAGTGGGAGGTGCAATTATGGGTGGAAAAACTTAACCCAGGGATGTCCAACCTTAGGAACTGTAAGTCTTGTGGGCCTCAACTCCCAGAATTCCCCAGCCAGCCATGATAGGGCGGAAGTCTGTCTGGTTGTCCAAAGGAGGGCGGAATGCATCAGAATATCAGAACAACGGAGTCGGAAGGGACCTTTGAGGTCTTCTAGTCCAACCCCCTGCTTGAGCAGGAGACCCAACCCCATTCCAGACCATTGCACCCTGTTCCTATTCCACCTTTCCTCACCCCTGATGAGAAGAAAAGCAGCTTCGTCTGGGAAAGGAAGGTCTTGCTTGGCTAAAATGGCATGGGTGGGCTGCACAGCACTAGTTTAGCTCACTCTAACTATGGATTCTCCCTCTCTCTCCCTCCCTCTCTCTCTCTCTCTCTCTCTCTCTCTCTCTCTCACACACACACACACACACACACACACACACAGAGAGAGAGAGAGAGGGAGGGAGGGAGGGAGGGGACATCCTGCCCAGTTTTCCAAGATGCTCTGAGGCTGCTCAGGTCCCCGCTGCCCTCTAGTGGCAGTGGTGGCAGCTGCAGGGGCAGCTCCAGTAGGATGCCCTTGTGGTGGTGGGGCTGTTGCTGCCGTGCCCCCTGCCCCCAAATCAAGACCTTGTTCAAAAAGTGTGTTTTAAAGTGAGAAAAGAGTTTCAAGTCTTCCGCATACCCATGTGTGCATTCAAACACTTAAGCAGAAGAGGAAGAAGACTGGAAATCGGGCAGAAAAATAAGTGGAAGTCATTTGGTGGCAGCTTCCCGGAGGCAGGGCCAATAGCTAGACCCTGAAGACACCCCCCCCCGCTGAGAAATCTGGGCCCTCCAGAAGGGGCAAGTGAGGCCTCTGCTGCAGAGCCAGCTCTGCCCCCAGTGTTTCCAATTCAAGGAGGCAGTTTAACATTGTCTATACACCAGCGCACAATACACAACCCTTTGTGCACCCAGTACATTAAAGGGCTTTCCATAAATCAATTAGGAAAATAGATTAAAAATTGGAACAGGCCTAAAGTCGGAGGAGGTTGAATGCAAGCCTAGATTTATTTTTCTTTTTTGGTGTATTTGAGTCAATCTTTACTCCTGGCCACTCCACGGACAAGTCCCTGCATTTTTCTTGCCAGGATTTTGGAAGTGGTTTATCCTGGTCTCCTCCCCCTCCCCTCCCACCCACCCCCAGTCTGGGAGGACAGACCCAAAATCCAACAGCTGGCTTTGTGCCCAGGGCAGGATTCAAACTCACAGCCTTCCATTTTCTAGCCTGGTGCCTTCATTGCTACACCAACTGCCTCTCAGATCTGCACAATAGGAACTCAGAAAAATGTCCTCACAGGAGACAATAACAAACAACTTCCAGATGGTTGCTCAGAAACATATGTGGAAGTCACCGGGAGTCGCAACTCAGCTTATAGCATTTTAAAACTAACATTACTTAGGAATAACACAATCATCTTAGAATCACCGAGACAAGAAACTGCAGTGCCTGTCAACACTCACAACCAGAATCCAAACCCCCTTTGCTTTCAATGTGGCTCTTCCTCCCTTGGACCCACCTGGCCCCTCCTCTGAAGAAGACAGGTGTGTCCTCAGTCCCTGCCTCCCCCTGGGCAGAGGCTGCCAGTGCAGAAGGGGCGGGGCGGCTGCTGGCGGGGGAAGGCAGCGCTTATCAGATGGCAGGATGAGGGGGCTCTCTGAGCTTGGCTCTTTGCGTGGGGCTTGTGGAGAGGGGGAGGAGGAGGAGAATTATGGGGTCCTTGGTGCTCTCTGAGCTTGGTTGTTTTCTTGCAGATACTTCATGACCCAAACTAGGTAACATCATCAGTGCTAATTGCCTAGTCTGGGTCATGAAACGTCTGTAAGAAAACAGCCAAGCTCAGAGAGCACCAAGGACCCCTCAGGTCAACCCTGAGCAAAATCTACAAATACTCTCCTTTATTTAGATGGGAGAATGCCAGGGCTTAATGTTGCAGGGGTCGGATTGGCTGCCTTAGCCTCAAAACGGTGTCTGGGGTGGAAGTTCTCCTCTCCCTGCCTTACCTGAAGGAGGAATCTCCAGTCCACCAGAGCCACCTTCGCAGAACATTCTGCTTTCTGGAGACGTTGATCCTCCACTGAAGAAGGACTTTAACCAAAAGCTCCAATGTCTTCCTCTGGGATGATTCGGAAGACTGAATTTGAACACCCCCCCTGCCCCCCAGGTCCTTTCCGACCCAGGATTCTAAGAAGCCCCACCTGTGGGATCTGTTAATGGTAGGAAGTTGCTTTTCTAAAGTAGGGGATTTTGCGTACATGCGGACCAATGTGGCATTCAAATTCTGGCCGATGTGCTCTTACCTGCTCTAGTCAGTCATCGCTGCTTCCAAGTTTCAGGTGTGACCTGTAGGTGAGTAGAAGACATGTTTGTTCTCCTCATCTCAGTTGGCCTTAAGTGACATAAATCAGGGTGTCCAACTATGGCAACTTTAAGACCTGTGGACTTCATCTCCCAGAATCCCCCAGCCAGCCATGCTGAACCTTCCATACGTCCAGCACAATAGACCTCAAGTCAGGAAATTCCCCCTTACTTTGAGTTTGGATCTCCTTCTGTAAGGCTTTCAGCCTCTAGTTCAGGGGTATCCAACCTTGGCAACTTTAAGAGTAAATGCAGCTTGAGGTGCTGACATGGACTTCATCTCCCAGAATCTGGGAGATGGTTGGGGGATTCTGGGAGTCTTAAAGTTGCCAAGGTTGGACACCCCTGAGCCCTGACTTAATTCTGTGAATCAGGTGTATTTCACCCATCAGCTTTCTTACTATCTTTAGCTAGTTCTCCAACTACAAATTTGCTCTGAAGTTGAGATGAAGGTATGTGTGAGGAAGCCGAGGTGAGACTCACCCAGATGTTACCCCACACTCTGAGCACTAGTGGGCACCCAGTGCCAGTTTTGGCTCTTCAGGCGGTGCCTACTGATTATGGCTGGCTAAGGATTAGTTCTGTATTCCTTTGCCACACACCTGGAGCCCCTTCTCTCCCCCCAGGGCTGGTGTCCTCCATAAGCCGTGTCTTCTGCTCCAGAGAACCCAGTTGCTTCTAAAGGTTCCTTTGGATTGTTGGTTCTAGAAACAAATGGAAAACAAATCCTTTGTGATGCAGCGTGGAATGCTGTTTGTGGCCAATGCAGGAGGAGAGGCATTGTGGAGAAGGGTGGGCCCCAACGCTCGAAGGATCTTCAGCTCTGGGTTGCAAAGATGGCTCCTCCTCCCCCCAGCTGCGTCCACCTCCCCCTGGACGGCTGCTTCGCCCTGTGCAGCACCATCACCCTGGCCCTGCTTCTCTTCCTCAGCAAGCGGAGCCCAGGAGGACTCTTGGCCTGGGACAAGGCTCTTCCCCGGGCGTGGAAAAGAATTTTGCCTTTGACCACGGAATTGGAAGCCACCAGGGATCTCCCCTCCTGGAGACGGCCGGTGAGCTCTTTGCCCCCTTTAGGGCTGCCTCCCTGAGCAGGGACTGGGAGGGGGCCTTCCAGCAACGGTCACTCTTATGATGGGCCAGCTGTGTGAAGGAGATGCTACAGCATGGGCCCTTCCCAGTTGCAAGGAATGGTACCCACCACAGGGGAGAAAGGCTCCGTCAGCTGACTTTATTTGTAAGGGTTGTTTGTAACTAATTTTAGGTACGGAGTCTGCATTTTGCTTGGATTCAGATCAGGGGAATTGGAATTGAGGGCTCAGTAGTTCCTTCCACATGTTACCATTTAACACTGCAGAAAAACAGCTTGCACTTCACAAAGAGAGAGAAAGAGAGAAAGAGAGAAAGAGAGAAAGAGAGAGAGGGAGGGGGGAGAGAAACAATAACAGATTTGGAAGGGCCCTTGGAGGTCTTCTAATCCAACCCTCTGCTCAAGCAGGAGACCACATACCATCCTACATAAATGGTTGTCCAATCTCTTCTTGAAAATCTCCAGTGATGGAGAACCCACAACTTCTGGAAGGAAGCAGTTCCACTAGTTAATTGTTCTCACTGTTAGGACTTTCTTAATTCCAGGTTGCTTCTCTCCTTAATGAGTTGCTCCTTCTCCTGCCTTCAGGTGCTTTGGAGAATTTCTTTATGGCAGCCCCTCAAATATTGGAAGACTGCCGTCATGTCACCCCAGTCCTTCTTTTCCTTAAACTAGACATATTCAGTTCCTGCAACTGTTCTTCATACCTTTTAGCCCCCTAGTTGTTTTTGTTGCTCTTCTCTGCACTCTTTCCATAGTCTCAACATGGAAAGAGTGGAGAGAGAGAGAGAGAGAGAGAGAGAGAGAGAGAGACAGACAGACAGACAGACAGACAGACAGACAGACAGACCCTGGTTTGTGTCCTGATTGCCTTTAGTTAGACCACCAGTTTATCCATTTTGTTGTCCAGAATACTTTGACCCTATAAGAAGTCCTGAGTGCAGAAGTCCGTTTTATTCATGGACTCATAGGTGAAATGATCTTGGTTGCCTCCTGTTCCTGGAGAAAATCCATTTTGGTGGTCACCAAAAGTCAACCCCAACTTAGTGGATCATCATCATCACAATCATCATTTCATTGACCGGGATTAAGAAGCTGTTCCACAAAAACCCAGTCAGGGAAAGGAGAACATTCAGGGTCAGCCTCTTCCATTGAGTAACTGCCTTCTCTCCTCTTTTCCTGGTAGGATCATGATCTGGAAAGCAGAGCTCCACCCCACGAGGCAGTTCTTGACCAAGGGGAAGGTAAGCCAAGTCAACCCAAGTCAGTGAACCCTAAAGGTGCCAGAATTGCCCTATCTGGCAGGGACATTCTGTTACGGCATTTATATTAGAGACCCACCAGCCCTGCCAGGACTTCAGACATGTCATCTTCTGCAGGGCCTTAGAGCTGATGGAGGCTACCATTCCCTCGGCTGAACTTGCTTCTTGCACCAGGCCTGGAGGTTCTCCAGAAAGGTTCAGATTTTCTTAGCTGAGTGCAGGGTAGAGCCCAGGAGGGGACATTCCTGGAGAAACAAAACAGGGGTGGTATTTACCTAGAAAGAAAACAGCTAAACTCAGAGAGCACCGGGGACCCCAGTCCTTCCTCCTCCTCCTCCTCCACAAATCTCCCTCCCTTCCAGCATCGATGATGTTACCTAGTTTGGGTCATGAAAGGTCTGCAAGGAAACAACCAAGCCCAGAAAGCACCAAGGAGCCCTCAGGTGGCATTTTCTTTGCCTGTAGGCAGAGTTTGTGACACCGCAGCAATGAAGCCCAGCAAGCGGTTGTGGTACAACATCAGGTGGGAGCTACAATATCTCTTTAGCACTTCTTGTTGACCGAATTCCCTAATGGACCTCTTAATCCTCTTCATTCCTTGGGCAGGTTCCACTGGCTGGGGAGAAGAACCACAGCTTCGCCAGTCACCATGGAAAGAGACTGGTCACTCTGCAACCATCCGCCAACTTCTGTGTGACAATGCCAGCTGTGTCTTATGTGCTCATGCAGCCAGGGAGGCAGAGAAGGTGGTGCATATCCAAAGGCTGAGCCCTGAGAATCTTGTATTACGTAAACCATCACTCCCCACCACCTCTTATGTGGAGCGCTCCAGCTTGCCAGCCATTTCTGGTTTGCAGGACAATCCCATCTTCTCCTGGAGCAGGAGTGAACCCCCTGAGGTTGGGCCTCTCAGACACAGCCCAGCAGCATCCCCATTACTCAGAAAGAGGCAACACCTTCCCAGAGATGGACCCCAGTGGAAGAAACCTCCCCCTCCCCATTTACCACTTACAGGCATCTTACCAAAACATGTCAGACACCTCAGACGTCCCCACCTCCAGATGGCCAGTCAAGGGAAGAATAATTTTCACACCATTGATGAGCAGAAGGATGAGGAAGATGAGTCTAGCAGTTCTTCAAGTGTGTCTGAGCTCCCTCACACCGGCAGGGCAGGATATGGCCACTTTTCTGGTGTCTCCACTGTTTATAGCCAGAAGGACCATAGACTCTGGGGACATCCAAAAACCTTCTATCATCATGAAGATGATGGGTCCTCCAGTGAGAAGGATACCTCTTCTAGCAGCGAAGGAGAAGGCCAGAGGGGCACACATCTCCTTTCTGAAGAGGAACAGGATTTTCTGACCGCCTCTTGGACTTCAGCTGCATCCAGCAGCTCCAGGAAGATGGTGTTTGTGGCTATCGAGCTTCCATTTGTATCTGAAGCTGTTCTAAAGAAATTGGAACAACATTTGGTGGTGAAGAGGACGCAGAACGCAATAGGGCTGCCCGTGATCCTCCTCAGGTCCCTCAAGGCCTTCTTGCCATTTGCTCCAAGTCCCCTTATTCGGTGGCCCCTGAAGAGAGAAGTAGTGGTGGTGACCAGGCCTCAGGTCCTCCCATTTAAGAGTGTGGCCACCAGAAGAAGACTGGAGCAACACGTGAGAAAGAGTGCTCATCTCAAGCATTGGGGGCTTCCAAGGAAGATCCAGGAGGCCCTCAGGCACATGAAGACTGACTTTCACCCCACTGTTCCTGGGGTGGAAGGATCTGGTAGAGAAAAGTCTCCAAGCTCAATAAAACGTCCTCATGTAGCCTCCCCAATTAGAGAGACAACCTTGGACTATCTTCTCCATTCCAAACCCAGATTTCGGGTTCACATTGGGAAGAAGTTATTTCAAATTGCCCAGGAGGCCTTTCCTAAACGAGTGGAGGAGTCCCAGAAAATGAGCACCTCAGAGGAGAAGAAAATAGTCCTTCCAAAACTGATCAGATTACACCGGAGGAGCCCCCAGGCACGTGGTGGGCCAAGCCTTGGTCTTCGGAGGAAGGCGGACAGCGTGGAGATGAACATTAAGTGCAAGCGCATCCAACTCTTATGGCAGCTCCCTACTTTCTACTCTCAGTCCTGGTCCAAGATGGCTCCTAAGACTTTTAAACTGCCAGTGACTCCACCTCAGCTGTTTCACCCCTCTGAGTTTGGCCACGCAGAGACCCCTTTTCTGCCCAGCTCTCAGCGGCAGCTCCTGGACTCCCATGTGCTCTGGAAGAAGGTCCAGCACCAGTGGGGGCAGCCCAAGCGTGTGCAACAATCCCTCAGGCAGTTCCTCTCAGCCACACCGCCAGCGGCCCCCTTCAGCCCTGCCACTCCAAAGGGTCCCCGAGTGGACGTAAAGGTGGCCCCAAGAAGCATGTTGCCTTTTGTCCTGTTGGAAGCCAACAGGAAGCTGGAGGAGCACATGAAGAGGAAGATCATTGAGAGACAGTGGGGTTTTCCCCAAAGGGTGATGAAGTCTCTCCAGATGTTCATGCCAATGCCACCCAGTGTGGCGAAGATGGCCAGAGAGAGCGAGAAGGAGAAGGTTGCAAAGAGGTCACCTTCTGTGAAGGATTCAGGTCTCCACAAGCTCCCCCAAGCCCTTCAAAAACACATGGCCCAAAAAGCTCTTGAGATACACCTGGGAGGGGCTGTTCCATTATCCACACTGCTTCAGACGGCTGCCCTCCAAGACAGAGAAGACGCCCTTCCCAGAATTATCTCCCCTGGGTCAAGGACTTTGCAGCTGCGACCCAAGGAACTCCCCTTCATGGAGATGATGGCCCTGGAGCGTGTGGAACTTAGCATCAGACACAAAGACTTGGCTCACAAGTGGGGTCTGGTCACTTTGTACCAAAAGTCCCTCTCTCACCTATTCACAGGTGCTGAATCCCAGGTCCCCCCTCCTCCATTATCCAGAAGGGCCCTTGGGTTGGATATCAGCTCATCGGATACAGTCTTCATCACCCGAGGAACCCGGGATGATCTTGAGTGGCATGTGAGAAAGAAGAAGATGCAGCACACATGGGGGCTGGCAAGTCTCGTCAATAAATCCCTGCAGTTATTTTTGCCAGCTGCCCCCCACTGGCACGCTGCAGGGCACACTGAGGTGACCACCCTCCCAGCTGAAATCACTTTCCTCAGGGATGCCAACATCCATGAGCTAGAGAGGAATGTGAGGAAAAGAATTGTGCTGCAGAGATGGCACCTGCCCAAGAGGCTCCGGGAGCCAGTGAAGATGCTTGGCTCAGAGATGGCAGCGATCTCAGGCCCAAATCAAGAGATGAAGAAACCAAGGAGGATGACTGTTTCTTCCCCATGGCAGCCTGAGGTCTTCCACCTGCCGCCACAGGGGAAAGGCTTGAAGGAGATGAAGGTCTGTCTGGAGAAGAAGCATATGGAGATATTGCTGGGGGTGATGCCTACTGTGGCCAGATTCTCTTGGCAGTGGGCAGCCTTCACACCAAGGAAGCCTCTGCCCAAGCTGATCCCTCCTGGCTGTAACTTCCTCCAGCCACGTTGCCATTTCCTGCCCTTTGAACGCCCAGAAGATGTGGTCCAGATTGAGCAGACCTTGAAGCACAAATGGTTGATGTTCCTCTGGGGCTTGACCACCCAGTACCTTGAAGCCCTTGGAGGAATGATGCCAAAGCCACCCGGGCAGCCTCTCCAACCCAGACTGGCAGATCGCTTGGTGTTCTCAGAGGTGAAGGTCCTCTTCCTCCAGGAGGATGTCAGAGGAACCTTTGAACGACATGTCCGTAGGAAGTGGCTGCAGCACGAGTGGGGGCTGCCAGACGCGATCCGGAGGTCGCTCAGGGGCTTCATGGAAGGAGCTCCCTCACAACTCTCCCAACAAAGTGTGACTGAAGTGCAGATTCTGTACAAGGACTTGACCTTCCTCCCTCAAGATTCCAGCCGATTCCTGGAGCTCCACATCCATAGAAGGAAGCAGCAGCATCAATGGGGTTTGCCCAAGAGGGTGCTGGAAGCGATGAAGGGCCTGGGGGCCGAGTCCATCGCTGGTCCTCAGCCCAAGGAAATGCAAGAGGTAGATCAGAGTCAGGTGGGCCTGGGGCCCTCTGAAGCAGTGGCCACTAATGGGGAGGAGGCACCTCATCCCCCATCTCCAGGGGAGGTGTCCCCGCCTAAGACTCTGTTCTTTAGGGGTGAGATGGAGAAAAAGATCCAGGTTCTCTTCCTTAAGAAGTGTGTGGAAGTGCAAACGGGGGTCTTCCCAGGGGTGGCAAGGCAGTCCTGGCAGCGTCTCTCTCCTTTCAGAGCCCCCCTCCCCAAGCCAGCTTCCCCAAGCTCCTGGACCCCACAGCCACGCAGAAAGTTCCTGCCCTTTGTGCACGCTGAAGACACTGGCCGGTTGGAGCTGGCCATTTTGCGCCATCGCTTGACCTCCCTTTGGGGCCTGGGCAGGGTCTACGTGGGAGGCATAGATGCCCTGCAGCCCAAACTGTCCTCCAGCCACAGAAGATCC
>NW_027257384.1:0-24116 GCF_029215685.1 Pituophis catenifer annectens
GAATCTGAAGGACAGGTTCACTTGAACTTATTCAACCATCCATCCAGCCATCTATCCATTAATTCCTTTTTTTCACGCACTGGTTGTTCCCACCATTAAAAAAATAAAAAAAAATAAGGTTGGGTAGTTTGAAATTCAGCATGTTGTAGGAATATGAGTTTTTGAACACTGTATACTTTATAGACACAGACATGCCTACCCAGCCGGTCATTAAGGCAGAGAACCGGTTGATAAAAAACAACAGGAACCACAAAATCCTTTTGACGTCTCTCTCTCTGTTTCTCTCTCCCTCCCTCCCACTCTCTCTGTATCTCTCTATGTCTCTCCCTCTCTCTGTATCTCTCTATGTCTCTCCCCCTCTCTCTGTATCTCTCTCTCTCTCTCCCTCTCTCTCTGTATCTCTCTCTGTCTCTCCCTCTCTCTGTATCTCTCTATGTCTCTCTCTCTCTCCCTCTCTCTGTATTTCTCTATGTCTCTCCTCCTCTCTCTGTATCTCTGTATCTCTCTCTCTCTCCCTCTCTCTCTGTATCTCTCTCTGTCTCTCTCTCTCCCTCTCTGTATCTTTCTATGTCTCTCTCTCTCTCCCTCTCTCTGTATCTCTCTATGTCTCTCTCTCTCTCTCCCCCTCTCTCTGTATCTCTCTGTCTCTGCCCCGGCTGCTTCTCCATCCCCTGCCATCACCCTTACTTTCTCAGGCCAGGCGAGGAGTGACTAGGAGGGGAGGGCGAAGGGTGGGTCCAGCCAATGGTGGGATCAACAGGGAGCCCCAGCAGAGGGCCCAAAGAGCCACATGCGGCTCCGGAGCCCCAGGTTGCAGACACCCGATCTATCTAGTTCACAAGTGCCAAATTCGTGCCGTCACGTTGCCGTCACATGATGTTTTTGCGGAGCTGGGGTGGGTGTGGCATGGATGTGACGCATCTGGCCCGCGGGCCACCAGTTTGACACCCCTGATCTAGCTGATCCTGAATCTTTCCCATATATCCCTTTCTCCTCTTTTAGTCAATTCCGATAGTGTCGGATCTTTGAGAACATCATCAGTCTACATTGCTGGTGCTGATTTCCAGGCAGTGCTTCCAATAACTCCTTTATTTGAAAACAATGATGCCAAATCATGCTCGTGCGTGCTCAGCTTGATAGGGCAATCACGTTCGATTGGTTTTTTTCTTCGAGTTAAAATTGCCACCTCGTGTTTTAAAGCTTTCTTGTCCCATTTAGCTCCAGCTCTCCCAAAGTGACCCCTCTTGAATTACCTGCAGGGTCTGATTTTTAGACGTTTAAGAAGGTCCTCCAAATGCTTCTTACAAAGTCTTCTCTTTTATTATTCTCTGTAGAGTTTTATTAAAGCTAACGGCTCGAATTGCTGGTATTGACTATTATATCGTATTAGGAAATCTTACCTTGCTTATTTTGTCATTGTGATACGGATTTATATTGTGTACTAACTAGGTACAATCCGTGAGTGTTGATTCATCATTTCAGATATATTTCCTTGCCTACACAGAGAAATAAAATGATCACGGATGGACCAAAAAACAAGGGAGTGACTTCCGACTTCCTGCTGGCTTCCCCAATGACTTTTCTTGTAGGAAGCTGACAGGGAGCCCTGGAAATAATGATCACATGATCATGGCTGAATGCCATGGCCATAATTCTGCCAAATGTCAATCCCATGAAAGTGATAAGTCCCAGTTTTTGGATGCATTCTTCCTACCGGTTTGGAAGTGTGCACGCTGCATGCTTACTCCGCTTGTGCACTTGCATCACATGCGATTTTGGACCCTCTGAGCATGCACAAAGCCTTCTGTGCATGCGCAGAGGGTAAAAAACAGGTAAAGGTAAAGGTTCCCCTTGCACATATGTTCTAGTTGTTCCCGACTCTAGGGGGCAGTGCTCATCTCCATTTCAAAGCCGAAGTGCCAGCGCTGTCCGAAGACGGCTCTGTGGTCATGTGGCCGGCATGACTCAACGCCAAAGGCGCACGGAACGCTGTTACCTTCCCACCAAAGGTGGTCCCTATTTATCTACTTGCATTTTTTACATGCTTTCAAACTTCTAGGTTGGCAGAAGCTGGGACAAGTCACGGGAGCTCACCCCGTTACGCGGCACTAGGGATTTGAACTGCTGAACTGCCAACCTTTTGATCGAGAAGCTCAGCATTTTAGCCACTGAGCCACCGTGTCCCTTCCACTGAGCCACCACATCCCTTAAAAAACAGGTTACTTCCTGGTTAAAACCTGGCGAGTGGGCGGAGCCTTGTGTTACCGCCGCTACCAGTTCTCCGAACCACCTGCTGCTGCTGCTGCTACCAGTTTGCCCGAACCGATGCGAACCAGTAGCATTTCACCCCTGGGTATGTAGCTCAAGAATTATTGTCCCGCGATGCACAATTTCGCCTAATGGAAGGTTACAAACAATCAAACAGACACAAGAGTTTTAGCGGTATATAGATTTTAAAAAAAATCTATACTGAAAACCCACAACTAAAATAACAGTCACACCAGAGGAATTTGAGTTCAGGGCACAAATATATTTTGAGAAAGCATCTCAGGATTGACCCTCTCTGGTTCTCACAAAGATAAAAGGAGGGAGAGGGAGGCACAATCAGAATTGCAAGATTCTGCTACTGTAAATGCAAAATAGTAAGTTAGCAAGTAGTTATTAGCATTCACAACTCTGGTCCCTAGTCTGGCCTGCCTCGAAAAGCTGACACTCATTGAGATAGGAAACTCATCCAATTATGGCTGTTTCCATAAATCTTACTTAGACTGCAGTTTAATGCAATGTCTGCGCTTAATCGGTTCAGACAGGTCTTGAAGATATTCCCAGCGTTTCAAAAAACTGGCTAAGCCACTGTGGGTCACAGAGAAGACTACCAATATAACATCTGGGCATCCACCCAGAATTTCAGGGTTGGGGCCTGTCGGTCGCCGGCCCCTCCAGCGGCTGAATCAGAGGAGGAGGAGGCGGGGGAGTCAGAGTCATCATCAGGGCAACCTGGGAGCTCCGAGGGGGAAGAGGGAATGGAGCTGGCAGAGAGAGAGAGAGAGACAGAGGAGGAGTCTGGGCTGTCCGTCAGTCCTCAGATGGAGAGTCAACACCCCCAGGTCTGGAGGTGGCTGATGAGGAAGAAGAGGAACATTGGTGGGCCTTATCACCAATCTTTGTCTACTTTGGCTCCCTGCCAAAGGCTTTTCTTGACAAAAGTTCAGAAGCAAGAGATGCCAATAAGAAACAAATGTACCAACGTTGCTTTCCTACAAAGATCCCAAGAGCTGTTGCTGCTCTTTTAAGCCTTCTGGGAGGGGCTGATCATCTCCTGGCCTTACTCCTGAGTCGTCCTTTTTGCTTTAACTGCTCTTGCCTTCTGGCAGCTCTTCGCATGCGTGCACTAGGAACAGGCTCCTCCTGTTCCTTTACCTCTCTGCTATCTGCCTCTGGAGGCTCCGGAGTCTGTGCATCGCTCCCAGATGGCCCTGGCCCCATTTCTGCCTCCGATGCAGAGCTCTCATCCGGACCTTCTCCTGACTCCAGGACTGGCCCATTGTCCTCCCCAGCCTCCTCACTGTCCGACTCTGCTGCCAGCTCCACAGGCTGCTGGCGGACCACAACAGTGTCCCTCGGGCCAACGCTGATGTCACCGGCTCATCCTTTCAACCTGGAAATACTTTGGTGCTTTTGACACGAGTGCAATGCAATTTCTATCTAGTTTTAAGGATTTAAGGATGGGGGGGGGGGGAAGGGAGTTTGAATAGCTGCCACAAACCTGTCAGGCATTTAGCAAGCTGACATCGAAAGGGAGAGGGATAGAGAGTCTAAATGCCTAAGATGGAAAGGTTTCCAATCAATGCTTCCCTCAACCCACCCCCGCTCCCTCCCCCTTCTGACTTTAAAGATCTTCCTGTACATTTTCTTGACCTGGTTGCAATTTGGACCCCGTGGAAAAGGGAGAACATTGACAATGTCCTTTTGCTAATAAATCAATTATTTGATTAAACTCTGGGCAAGCAAAGCTTGTGGTTTCCATTGGCAAGAGAATAACACCTGAATAACACTATATTTAGAGACCGGCGTGTAAATCAGAGAAGGAGATGGAAGAGATGCAAAGAGATAGAATGAATTATATCCCTTCCGAGGAGAGGAAAGCCTGGAGAATTTCACCAGGAAAATAGCATGAGTTACAGCAGTGGTGGGATCCTCCCAGTTTAACAACCGGGAATGAACTGCCCCCAGAGATACAGAATATCCCTGATCTCCGTGCTTTCCGCCGTGCCCTCAAGACCCTGATGTTCCAACAGGCGGGGCTAAACATATGAACATGTGAATGATTTTTTAAATGTTATCTAATTCTGGGTTTTATTTAATTGACCAAACTAAGTAATAATTTTAATTAGCAATTTTATGATGTTTGTGTGTCTATATTTTTCTTGACTGTACACCGCCTTGAGTCCTACGGGAGAAAGGCGGTATAGAAATATAATAAATAAATAAATAAATAAACAACCGGTTCGGTGATTGCGTGATTTGCGTGTGCCCACACCTGACGCGCACTGCAGGCATTTGCACAGTTTGAAGAAATCTTCACTTCCTGGTTTCTTTGGAGGAGTAACAGCTGATTCACGCAGCAATCTGCTCTACCGCACGAATCAGCTAAGAACATAAAGGTCGGAAAATACGGCAGGCAGGTGGGCGGGCCCATCTAAACGTTGGGGTGAACTGGTTCGCTCCCAGCTGATCGTCGGAGCTACCGGTTCGCCCGAACCGGTCTGAACTGGTAGAATTCCAACCCTGGGTTACAGAGCCACACCTGAAGCTTATTCTGGACCAAGGCCTGCAGCTCTTCCCTCTCCCAGGTAAAAGCAGAAGATGGGGGTGTTGAACACGCAACCGTTTCTAGCGCACCTCATTTGTTACTCTGCTGTAAAAGAGGAGACAGCAAAAAAGCGAAGGCCAAATAGAATTGTAAGTGTAAATCAATGGTGTTCCCTCATTGTAGAGATGAATTAAAGGTAAGCTAAGTTGCCCGCTGGTTCCTTCTAGTTAAAGACGTAGAACCACCTGTCAGACCTGTGTATCTGCCATTCTTCAGGGGAAGGGGTTTTTTTTAATTATTTCTTTACTTATTACTTTCTTTCTTATATATCCTGCTATTTATTGATTTATAACTTCTAGCCTGGCACCAAAGTGCCCTGGCATTTTCGCACCTTTTGTAAGGCTCAGTAGCTAAGATGCTGAGCTTGTCGATCGAAAGGTCGGCAGTTCAGCGGTTCGAATCCCTAGTGCCGCGTAACAGGGTGAGCTCCCGTTACTTGTCCCAGCTTCTGCCAACCTAGCAGTTCGAAAGAACGTAAAAAAAAATGCAAGTAGAAAAATAGGGACCACCTTTGGTGGGAAGGGAACAGCGTTCTGTGCATCTTTGGCGTTGAGTCATGCCGGCCACATGACCATGGAGACGTCTTTGGACTGCGCTGGCTCTTCGGCTTTGAAACGGAGATGAGCACCGCCCCCTAGAGTCGGGAATGACTAGCACCAGTGGTGGGTTGCTACCAGTTCTCCCCGGTTCTTGCGAACCGGTAGTGGAAATTTTGAGTAGTTCGGAGAACCGGTAAATACCACCTCTGCCTGGCCCTGCCCCCAATCTATTCACTGCCTCCCAAGTCCCAGCTGATCAGCTAGAAGGAAAAAAACTATTTAAACTCTTGCCGCGGCGCTTCAGAGGGCCGCCCTACAACTGATTAGCAGTAAAAGGCAGTGTGGTGGTAGACCAGTGCGCTCCAAAAACAAATGGGTAGACCGGTACGGCTCTGCAAGCAGTTAAAAGCCTGGTAGACCAGTACCTCTGCTAAATCCTAAAGAATTGTCACATGACCATCAAACCACACCCACAAAATAAGCCACGCTCACAGAACCAGTAGTAAAAGAATTTAGAACCCACCCCTGACTAGCACATATGTGCAAGGGGAGCCTTTACCTTTACCTTTAAGGGGAGGGAGGGCCACGTGGACTGCATCGAGAGCCGGCAGGAGGATGACCCTGGGAAAGTTCCCTTATCACTTTCTCAGAGCGGCTGGTACAATAACATCTTCGCACCTGTGGATTGGCAGCTTCTGACCAGTTCTGGCGAACCGGTAGCGGAAATTTTGAGTAGTTCGGAGAACTGGTAGTAAAAATTCTGACTGGCCCCACCCCCATCTATTCTCTGCCTCCCGAGTCCCAGCTGATCTTGAGGAAATGGGGATTTTGCAGTAACCTTCCCCTGGAGTGGGGTGGGAATGGAGATTTTACAATATCCTTCCCCTGCCACGCCCACCGAGCCACGCCCACCAAGCAATGCCACGCCTACCAAGCCACGCCCACAGAACTGGTAGTAAATTTTTTGGAAACTCACCACTGCTCTGAACCCCACCCTCCCACTAACACTACAGGTCCCCCCACCCCAAAAAATGCAAGCTAATTCTCCCAGGCCATAGCAGAGGTCGTAAGTTTTTATTCTTTCTCAATCCAACCTGCGAATCAGCATGGCAAATGAGATTGAACTGTGCGGTATTTATCCTTATCCCCAGCAGACTAAAAGGGTAATGGAATGTTTTGAAAAGCTGTTTTTTTCATACTTTACATCTGGGGAATACTTTGTCAAAGCTAGAATAATAGCAGCATAATTAGAAAGTAACTAAAGTATTAAAATTCATTCCCCCCCCGAGTTTTGTCAGAAAAATGCAAGTTTTTTTTTTCTTCCAGTCTTGAAACCATTCAGGTTTCGATAAAAGAGAATATTTGTAGCTCGGGGTGGGGTGGGGTGGGATGGACTGTGGGGTCTTTGGTGCTCTCCTTGTTTGTTTTCTTGCAGACGTTTCATGACCCAAGTAGGTAACATCATCAGTGCTACTCAAGGTTAACACTATTGATGTTACCTAGTTTGGGTCTGCAAGAAAACGAACAAGCTCAGAGGGCACGAAAGAGTCCTTTTCTTTCTGTTTCTTTCCCTTTCTTTCTTTCTTTCTTTCTTTCTTTTCTTTTCTTTTTTCATTCTTTCTTTTTCCTTCCTTCCTTTCCTTTTTTCTTTTTCTCTTTTCTTTCTTTCTTTCCTTTTTCCTTTTTCTCTTTCTTTCTTCTTTCTTTTTCTTTTTTCTTTCCTTTCTTTTCTTTCTTTCTTTCCTTTTTTCTTTTTCTTTCTTTCTTTCCTTTTTTTCTTTTTCTTTCTTCTTTCTTTTTCTTTCTTTCTTTCCTTTCTTTTCTTTCTTTTCTTTCTTTCTTTCTTTCTTTCTTTCTTTCTTTCTTTCTTTCTTTCTTTTTCCTTTCTTTTTCCTCTCTTTCTTTCCTTCCTTCCTCTTTTTCTTTCTTTCTTTTTCTTTCTTTTCTTTCTTTTCTTTCTTTTCTTTCTTTTCTTTCTTTTCTTTCTTTTTCTCTTTCTTTTTTCCTCCTCCTCCTCCTCCTCCCCCCTCCTCCTCCTCCTCCTCCTCCTCCTCCTCCCCCCCTCTCCTCCTCCTCCTCCTCCTCCTCCTCCTCCTCCTCCTCCTCCTCCTCCTCCTCTCCTCCTCTTCTTCTTCTTCTTCTTCTTCTTCTTCTTCTTCTTCTTCTTCTTCTTCTTCTTCTTCTTCTTCTTCTTCTTCTTCTTCCTTCTCCTCCTCCTCCCCCCTCCTCCCTTCTAGCCCTGATGACGTTACTTAGTTACCTACCTACGCCAATTCAGATGTATTAAAATGCCTTTAAAATCCATTAGCCACGAAATGGCTTCACAGTTCTGTTCATTGTAGTTATTTAAACCACCACCACGACAACGAAACCACATTTTCTTAATTTTCTGCCCTTCTCTGTTATAGATCGTCAAATCGGCAAATTATTAGATTGGAAATCCCCTTCATCCTGCCTGTGCACCTGTGCAGGGATGAGACATTTATCTACACGAGTCGTTCACTCCTTTGGTAAAGCTCTTCAAGTGCTTGGAATGTAATCATTATCTCCTTCCCTTCCTATCCTAAAATTGGATGTGGAGCTTCTTCTGTGCATCCTGATAACCAAGGCCCAGGCTGATCAGTGAAAAAAATGAAGTGAGATTTCCTCTGTGATTGCCTGCAAATTAGGAAACACCATCTTTAGCCATCTTGCAAATTTTACAGAAAGTCAGACTGGCTTTCCAAGCTGCCTCTTTTGGATTTTCACTGGCAAAGTCATTATTATTATTTTTCAATCATCTGTTTTTGCCTCTGTTGAGTTAGATCTTTGGTTTAAGCTTCTATTTGGCCAACGAGCTTCGTTGGGCTCGTGCAATCTCTGTTTTACTCTATGCGAGGATAAAGCATACATTTTCTTAACTGCATAAAAGCTAGATCAGAGCATACTTTTTATCCGTTTAGAATAGAAAAGCTGGCACATACAATACGGTCATCAAAATATGGATTATCCTGTCAAGCTTTCCAGCAACACTCCGCCATCTCCTCCGTAACCGATTGTATCTGATAGAACTTCACCCTAAACAGCTTTCGTGCCTAAGGTGGGACTAGAACTCTTTGCCTCCTACTTTCTAGCATGGCGCCTTAACCACTTGACCAAACTGGCTCTCGGCTGTCAGTCACGGTTCTCTTCCCAATTCTAGATGACCCAACCAAATGAAATCTGTTCGACTTTGAATGCACAAAATGCATTTCTTGCATGTGGTTTTCTCTCTCCAACAGAAACACATTTTCTATTTTACTTGGGCTGAGTTAAAGGAGTTTTTTTATTATTATTATTATGTTAACGTTTACTTATTTTTGTTCATTTCCTCTCTGCTGGAAAAAAAAACCTCAGCCCTTCAGGCTGTCAATTCAGTAAACGGTGAGAAATTTGCAAAGCCGCTCATTATGAGGCTGTCAAGTGGAACTCCAGTGGAGGAGGAGAAGGCTTCTCTTTCTGGAGTGCAACGGAGCTTGCTGCCTGTTGATTTAAAAATGCAATTCCTCCAAGAAATGGTCAGCGCAGCAGGGGAAATTGCACTGGAGACGTTTATTTTTTTTAAGAAGAACAGAAGGACAGCATTGGAAGAGACCTTGGAGGTCTTCTAGCTTGACCCCCTGCTCAGGCAGGAAACCACTTCAGACAAATGGTCATCCAATCTCTTCTTAAAAACCTCCAATGGTGGAGCCCCCACAACTTCTGGAGGCAAGTTGTTCCACTGGTTAATTGTTCTCACTGTCAGGAAATTTCTCCTTAGTTCTAAGTTGCTTCTCTCCTTGATTCGTTTCCACCCATTGCTTCTTCTCCTGCCCTCAGGTGCTTTGGAGAATAGCTTGACTCTCTCTTCTTTGTGGCAGCCCCTGAGAGATTGGAACACTGCTATCATGTCACCTCAGTCCTTCTTTGCATTAAGCTAGACATACCCAATTCTTGTAACTGTTCTTCATATGTTTTAGCCTTTAATCCTCTAAGAAGAAGGAAGGAAGGAATGAAAGCAACTTCTTTTCCATTGGTTGATTGTTCTCACTGTCAGAAAATTCCTCCTTATTTCCAGGTTGAATCTCTCCTTGATCAGTTTCCATCCATTGTTCCTTGTCTGGCCTTCAGGTGCCTTGGAGAATAGCTTGACCCCCCCTCCTCTCTGTGGCAGCCCCTCAAATATTGGAAGACTGCTCTCATGTCTCCCCTGGTCCTTCCCTTCTCTTCACTAGCCAGGCCCAGTTCCTGGAATCGTTCATCGCAACTGTTCATTGCACTACTATTAATCTTCTCATTGTTCCCATCACCCATCTCCTTCCACTTATGACTATATGACTGTAACTTTGTTGCTTGGATCCTTACGATTTATATTGATATTGTTTCCTGATTGCTTATTTGTACCCTATGACTATCTTTAAGTGTTGTACCCTATGATTCTTGAGGAACGTATCTTTTCTTTTTATGTACACTGAGAGCGTATGCACCAAGACAAATTCCTTGTGTGTCCAATCACACTTGGCCAATAAAAATTTCTTTTCTATTCTATTCTATTCTATTCTATTCTATTCTATTCTATTCTATTCTATTCTATTCTATTCTATTCTATTCTATTCTATTCTATTCCATTCCATTCCATTCCATTCCATTCCATTCCATTCTATTCTTCTATTCTATTCTATTCCTATTCTATTTTTCATTCCAATATCTATTCTATTCTATTCTATTCTATTCTATTCTATTCTATTCTATTCTATTCTATTCTATTCTATTCTATTCTTCATTCCAATATCTATTCTATTCTATGTTTTAGCCTCCAGTCCCCTAATCATCTTGGTTGCTCTTCTGTACACTCTTTCTAGAGTCTCAACATTTTGTGTCATGGTGACCAGACAGAACAGAACAGAACAGAATAGAACAGAACAGAACAGAACAGAACAGAACAAAACGGTTACAAACATTTTAGCTTCTTTCTTGCCTAAGCAAACTCAATAATGTTGAGCTGAGTCTTTTGGTCTATCCATATTGGGTTTTTTTTTAAGGACAGGACCTGACAAAAGCATTTAAATGGATTGGCGTTTCTCTTAAAAAAATAAAAAAACCTGAAGAGAGAATGAAATTAGGTGAGAGAGATGAGATAGGGGTGCAAAGAGAAACGGATAAACAGTCCGGAGCTTTGGAATTCCATTCTCTGTAAATAATAGAATTCATTTCCTTCTCTTAATCACTGTTTTGTGTGCTATACACACATATATATATTTATATATATATATATTCTCTTTCTCTCTCTCACATACACGCACACACACATTTCAAATTGCCTCGGAAGAAGACAATAGGGACCCTGCTGCCTATTCATGCCCAGAAATATAGTGGCAGGAAAAAAAAAAAACCTGGCGCATTATAGAGAGGGTTTGTTCCTACTCAAAATGTCATTTGCTTGCCAAAAGCTAATCTTTCGGTCCAAGTTAAAACAGTCCATCCGTTTTGCCCAAAAAGGATGATGTTGCTAGGTTATTACTTACCGTATTTTTCTGAGTATAAGACACACCTTTCCCACCCCCCAAAAAGGGTGAAAATCTGGGTGCGTCTTATACTCTGAATGTAGCCCCGCCCAAGCTTCTCAAAGGGAGGTTTCAGAGGCTGAAAAAAGCATCAGAAACGAAGCGTCAGAAAAGAAGCCTCCAAACAGAGCTTCAGAAAAAAAGCCTCCAAACGGAGCTTCAGAAAAGTGCAGGAATGCCATGACCTTGACCAAAAAGAAGAATGCTATTATGTCTAACTACAATCCTTCTACTACAGGGATGGGCAAATGTGGCTCTTTTACAACCTGTGGACTTCAACTCCCAGAATTCCTGAGTGTCAGGAATTCTGGGAGTTGAAGTCCACAGGTTGTAAAAAAAGCCACATTTGCCCATCCCTGCTCTACTAAATCCCCCCTCCTCCTACTTTCCCAAGTGCAAGAAGATGGCAGCGTGGAAGCTTCCGGTGTTAATATGGCTTCCAAAGCTGGCAATCCAGTTTTGGTCACCACACTATAAAAAGATGTTGAGACTCTAGAAAGAGTGCAGAGAAGAGCAACTAAGATGATTAGGGGACTGGAGGCTCAAACATACAATGGACGATTGCAGGAACTGGGCCTGGCTAGTCTAGTGAAGAGAAGGACCAGGGGAGACATGGGAGCAGTCTTCCAATATTTGAGGGGCTGTCACGGGGTGGAGGGGGTCAAGCTATTTTCCAAAGCACCTGAAGGCCAGATGAGGAATAATGGATGGAAACTGATCAAGGAGAGATTCAACCTGGAAATGAGGACAGTGAGAACAATCAACCCATGGAACAGAAGTTGCCTTCAGAAGTTGTGGGAGCTTCATCCCTGGAAGCTTTCAAGAAGAGACTGGACTGCCATTTGTCAGAAATGGGGTAAGGGTCTCCTGCATGGACATGGGGGTTGGACTAGATGACCGACAAGATCCCTTCTAACTCTGCTAATCTGTTTAAAAAGCAACTTTAAGAAACAGGACTTCGATGTTGCAAAGAAAGAGGAGGCCGCTCCACCTGTTACGGATGATGCCTGGAGATACTTTTTACATCCTAGCCCCCAAATTATTTTCCAACCGAATTCATTTGTTTGTCACTCAGAACGACAAATCTCTCATAAGGTAGCAGTTAATGCCTTTCTAATAAAATCCCTGTGGCCGGCTGGCTTTGGTAGGGATAAGGGTAGTAGGAAGTGTGATCTTTTCAATCAAAGACGGCGTTAAAAAGAAATGGCAGAAGCCAGGACACCTCCCAACCTGCCCCTAGCAACAGCGAGGACCGTTGCAAAGAGACGACAAATGGCATTTCTACACAGCTTGTTACCCACAAATGATATTTAAAAACTACAAGAGAAGGCAGGGGGTCACAGCAATCAATGAGCAGACAAAGAATTGTGAGACAGAGTTAACTATAATAGTAGTGAGGTCAACATGACTTGTGTTCTCAGAGTCAGCAATACGAGCTCTGGATGCTTATAATATCCACGTCTGAGATGATTTCTTTTGCAAGCCAATTTTAATTTGGGTAGAAGAATTATGTTTCCGTTCTTAGTGGCTGGGCCTCAAGCTACGTCAGATATCACAGGAGAGCAGAAAAGGACTGTATCTTCCATCCGTTTCTCCTGAATCTGGTAGAAACTTTTATCAATAATAATAATAATAATAATAATAATAATAATAATAATAATAATAATGATGTTGTTGTTGTTGTTGTTGTCCCTCTTGTAATTGGAGCCCTTGGAGCAATACCTCTATTTAGAAATTCTAAATTTGCCAGACTTGAACATTTTGACTCTACAAAAAACCACCTTACTCGGAACAGCTTACATCCTCCGACGATACCTTAACAGTTCCTAGGTCCTTGGTTAGGACTTGAGCTGCTGAGCTATTAACCAGCCTCAAAGGCTGTGGATCTCACTAAAGATTAAATAATAATAATAATAATAATAATAATAATAATAATAATAATAATTACATCCTCCGACGATACCTTAACAGTTCCTAGGTCCTTGGTTAGGACTCGAGCTGCTGAGCTATTAACCAGCCTCAAAGGCTGTGAATCTCACTAAAGATTAACCAATAAATAATAATAATAATAATAATAATAATAATAATAATAATAATAATAATAATAATAATAATAATAATATTTTATTTATATACTGCCCATTCTCCCGAAGGACTCAGGGCGGTGTACAGCCAAAATTAAAATACAAATATACAAATATACAATATCTAGTTACAATATCAAGAACTGTAGACGTCCTTATTTATTTATTTATTTATTGGTTCGATTTACTGTATATGCCACCCTTCTCCGGAGACTCAGGGCGGCTTACAATGCGTTAAGCAATAGCCTTCATCCTTTTGTATATACCTGCTTAGTAGGGCTTTCGGCCCCCCCAAACGGTGTTCTTTTTAATACAAAGTCAGCTTATTGCCCCCACAATCCGGGTCCTCATTTTACCTACCTTAGAAAGGATGGAAGGCTGAGTCCACCTTGAGCCTGGTGAGAATTGAATTTGCAGTAATTGCAGGCAGCTGGCAGCTAAGTGCTACTTAACAGCACTTTAGTCTGCTGCACCACCAAGGCTCCTTGACCTGTTCTTTCAGAAGAATAACATCGGAAGAACAGCTGCAGGATTTGGGTATGTCTAGTTTAATGAAAAGAAGGACCAGGGGGGACATGATAGCAGTCTTCCAATATCTCAGGGGCTGCCACAAAGAAGAGGGAAGCTATTCTCCAAAGCACCTGAGGGCAGGACAAGAAACAATGACTGGAAACTAATCAAGGAAAGAAGCAACGTAGAACTAAGGAGAAACTTCCTAACAGTGAAGACAATAAACCAGTAGAACAGCTGGCCACCCGAAATCATGGGCACTCCGTCACTGGAGGTTTTTAAGAGGAGACCGGACCGTCACATGTCTGAAGTGGTATAGGTCAGGGGTCAGCAACCTGCGGCTCTGGAGCCGCATGTGGCTCTTTCACCCCTCTGGCACGGCTCCCTGTCACTCAAAATATGCGTCACAACTGCCAATGTGCGACACCTGCCGGCATGCAATTATTGAGCTTTTCAACCCCACGGTAGACCAACCATGGATAAATCCAAGAAAAGAAAAGTTTCAGAAGAAAACAGAACGTTTAATTCAACTACATATGCTAGTTTTGTGGCCGCTCAAGAAATAGTCAGGCACCGGAAGGGTTTTGTGGCTCCCGGTGTTTTCTTTTCTGTGGGAAACAGGTCCAAATGGCTCTTTGAATGTTTAAGGTTGCAGATCCCTGGTATAGGTTCTCCTGCTTGAGAAGGGGGCTGATCTAGAAGACCTCCAAAGTCCCATCCAGCTCTATTCTATTCTATTCTATTCTATTCTATTCTATTCTATTCTATTCTACTCTACTCTACTCTACTCTACTCTACTCTACTCTATTCTATTCCATATTTTCTATTCTATTCTATTCTATTCTTGTATTCTATTCTATTCCATATTTTCTATTTTATGCTATGCTATGCTATGCTATGCTATGCTATGCTATGCTATGCTATGCTATGCTATCCTATCCTATTCTACTCTATTCTACTCTACTCTATTCCATATTTTCTATTCTATTTTATTCCATATTTTCTATTCTATTCTATTAATTTTCTATTCTATTCCGTATTTTTTATTCCATTCTATTCCATATTTTCTATTCTATTCTATTCTATTCTATTCTATTCTATTCTATTCTATTCTATTCTATTCTATTCTATTCTATTCTATTCTATTCTGCCTCTACTCTACTCTATTCTATTCTATTCTATGCTATTCTGCCTCTACTCTACTCTATTCCATATTTTCTATTCTATTCTATTCTATTCTTGTATTCTATTCTATTCCATATTTTCTATTTTATGCTATGCTATGCTATGCTATGCTATGCTATGCTATGCTATGCTATGCTATCCTATTCTACTCTATTCTACTCTACTCTATTCCATATTTTCTATTCTATTTTATTCCATGTTTTCTATTCTATTCTATTAATTTTCTATTCTATTCCGTATTTTTATTCCATTCTATTCCATATTTTCTATTCTATTCTATTCTATTCTATTCTATTCTATTCTATTCTATTCTATTCTATTCTATTCTATTCTATTCTATTCTATTCTATTCTATTCTATTCTGCCTCTACTCTACTCTATTCCACTCTCTACTGAAAAATAATATTTTAATTGAAAAAAAGTTCCATCCCAAAATCTTTCTAATTCAATGGAAGTAAATGAAACCAAAGCAGATCGGAAAATGTTGGAGCAGGGATTAGAAACGGAAAGGAAGGAAGGTCATCCATCCATCTCTCATTGCTCAATAAATGCAAGAATATCATATGCTACTCATGGGAATCCTCCTAGTCATGAGGATACTGGTCTATCACTACAAAACAATAAGGTTGTTGTAAAATGGCCAATCCATTTACTACAAATGGCCCGTATATCACTCGATTTGCAATGGAATGTGTTCCATTCCAGAAACGTTCTGGCTCGAGGTAAGAATGAAATGGCTACGGTATCTATTGATTTAGGTTCCTTCTTAGGCATTCACATGTATAAGTTATTCATGGTTCATTAAGTGACTCATCCCTTTCTTTCCTGGAGCAAAACTCTTTATTTCAGCACATTCTGGTATGAAAG
Source organism: Pituophis catenifer annectens (assembly GCF_029215685.1). Classification (NCBI taxonomy): domain Eukaryota; kingdom Metazoa; phylum Chordata; class Lepidosauria; order Squamata; family Colubridae; genus Pituophis; species Pituophis catenifer. The sequence goes on from NW_027257384.1 coordinate 15,620, forward strand.
TTTAATGGCGGTTATCAGGAAGATTTGTAAATACATTTCTGCATGACAAATATAAAATCCTGCGTCCAAAGCAAGGTTCCCCTTCTGCTGATGGGTCAATTTCAAGATATAAAGGTAAAGGTTCCCCTCGCACATATGTGCTAGTCGTTCCTGACTCTAGGGGGCGCTGCTCATCTCTGTTTCAAAGCTGAAGAGCCAGCGCTGTCCGAAGACGTCTCCATGGTCATGTGGCCGGCATGACTAAATGCCAAAAGCGAATGGAACGCTGTTACTTTCCCACCAAAGGTGGTCCCTATTTTTCTACTTGCATTTTTTACCTTTTTTCGAACTGCTAGGTTGGCAGAAGCTGGGACAAAGTAACGGGAGCTCACCCCATTACACGGCGCTAAGGTTTCGAACCGCTGAACTGCCGACCTTTCGATCGACAAGCTCAACGTCTTAGCTACTGAGCCAATACATCCCAATTTCAAGCAGGGGTGAAATCCAGCAGATCCTGACAGGTTCTGGAGAACCGGTAGCAGGAATTTTGAGTAGTTTGGAGAACCGGCAAATACCACCTCTGGCTGGCCCCAGAGTGGGGTGGGTGTTAAGGATATTGGTGTTGTATTACCAACCAGCAGAGTAAATGCACAAGGAAACGTTGCTGAGAGCAATGAATAAGAGTTATGCAAACTGGTTTATCAAAAGCTTACTTTATAGTGGAAAAACAGTCTCATAGTCTTTAAACAAATTCCAAGTCTTTGCCAGTTAAATCAGTCCAGTAGTTACAGATATCTTCTTACCAAACAAACATTAGTTGGTTAGAATAACAAACTCACTCTGGTTCACAAACCACGATGGTAGCAGATCCATCCAACGATGATTAGCAGATAGCAACTCCTCGCAATGGTAGCATATCATACTCTGGTAGCATATCATAGCAGCTTCATCATCAAACTGAATACGTTACAATACCTTGCTTAAATACTCTCACAACCAGTCATTACCTAATTACAGCATGACTCAGCATTACAATGAAAACCTTTAAAGTAACACAATACATTTACAGGTTAAAGTTACAGTACACATATATTGCCCGGACAACTTGTTAGGCTCAAACCATATCCTAACAGTGGGAACGGGGATTTTCTTTTTCTTTCTTTCTTTCTTTCTTTCTTTCTTTCTTTCTTTCTTTCTTTCTTTCTTTCTTTCTTATTTATTTCTTATTTATTTATTTATTTATTTATTTATTTATTTATTTATTTATTTATTTAGTCGAATTTCTATGCCACCTCACTCCCAAGGGACTGGGCAGCTATTTTGCAGTATCCTTCCCCTGCCACGCCGACCAAGCCATGCCCACAGAACCGGTAGTAAAGAAATTTGGATTTCACCACTGATTTCGAGATATAGAGACACCCCCCCCAAATAAATTAAATAAGCAATGTAAAAAAAAAGAGAGGAAAGAATTGCACAACTCGCGATCAAGCTTAACAGAGGCCCATCAGCCATATGCCAGGATTTCAGTAAACCCGTACGTATCTGCTTTGCTTTGGGTGCTCCAAAGCCAGGCGTGTGTAGTCTTTCCAGCATCTGGAGGGCTTTGATCCGTGACGAATAATGTGCATCTGTTTCAACGGGGCCCACAAGCTTTGAAAGCTTCCCCTTTCTTTTATCTTTGCCAGGCTAGACTTGGAAATTGTGCGGAGTTCAATCTTGTCACCAAGCTTCCTCTGATCAAAAGCGGCAAAAAAAAAAAAAAAATTATGGACGCTCCAGGGCTTGACAAGATACAATATCAATAGATCTGAGTGTTTAGACTCCAGTCTGCCAGAAGGGCACCTGGAAAGGAGTTAGCTCCATTCAAGGAGGAGACGTGAGTGGGGGGGTAGGGGGTGGGTTGAGGCCTCCGTAACTCTTTCTCCATATTTGGAGGTCCTCCCACAGTCCCTTCCAACCAAGGTGTTTTGCCTTCTCTCTGGGTTTGTTTGTTTATTATTTATTTATTTATTTATTTATTTATTTATTTATTTATTTATTTATTTATTTATTGGTTCGATTTATATGCCGCCCTTTTCCGGAGACTCAGGGCAGCTTAAAATGCGTTAAGCAATAGCCTTCATACTTTTGTATATACCTGCTTTGTAGGGCTTTCGCCCCCCCACCCCCCCCCCAAAGTGGTGCTCTTTTTTATACAAAGTCAATGTTAGCACGTCAAGATGCATTTATCCTAGTGCGAACATAAGAAGGAGAACGCAAGTGTCTGCAACGGGACGGTTGCCTTTCACCTACTTATTTTAGCTGGAGATAACGTCCCCTAGGAGATGGATGGGAGGGGGGAAATTCTTTGAGTTAGAGCAGTAGATTAGGGGTGAATGATTGGGAAAATGGCCAATGAATGCAGAGGAGCGGGGGAAGGAAGAGGAAGGATTCTGGGTCAGCACGTCAGTGCTGGCTGCATGGAGTCAGTGTAAAAGTTGCCATGTTAAATAAAATGGAAGTTTGTTTCAAAAAAGACTTTGTTTGAGATGCAATTTATTTGAAGACGGCCTGAAAACCTGACAGTCAGCTTATTGCCCCCACAATCCGGGTCCTCATTTTACCTACCTTGAAAGGATGGAAGGCTGAGTCAACCTTGAGCCTGGTGAGATTTGAACTTGCAGTAATTGCAGGCAGCTGGTGCTACTTAACAGTGCTTTAGTCTGCTGCGCCACCAAGGCTCAATGCTATCCCTATCAGCCTGCCTGATGGTTACAAAGAAAAGCCAGGTTGTCGATCAATCAATCAGAATAGAGCTGGAAGGGACCTTGGAGGTCTTTTAGTCCAACCTCTTGCTCAAGCAGGAGACCCTAGACCAGTGGTGAAATCCAATTTTTTTTAATACCGGTTCTGTGGGCGTGGCTTGGCAGGCATGGTGTGGCTTGGTGGGCGTGGCTTGGTGGGCGTGGCAGGGGAAGGGTACTGCAAAATCTCCATTCCCTCCCCACTCCTGGGGGAGGGGTACATGGCTTAGATCCAGGATATTTGTTGGACCATCTGCAACCAGCAACAGCTCCCCATCGCCCGGTGCGTTCTCACAGGGAGGGCCTACTCAGGGTGCCGGCGGCTAGACAGTGTGGACTGGCGACCCTAGAGGAAGAGCTTTCTCTGTGGGTGCTCCCACCCTCTGGAGCCAACTTCCCCTGGGGCTCCGGTTGGCCCCTGACCTCCGCACCTTCCACCGCGACTTAAAGACATGGCTGTTCAGCCTGGACTGGGGGGTTAACATGTATTTTAATACGCTTTTATTCGGATATTTTATTGTTGTGAGCCGCCCTGAGTCCTACGGAGATAGGGCGGCGTATAAATCAAATCAAATCAAATCAAATAAAAATCAAATAAATAAATACTGCAAAATCCCTATTCCCTCCCTACTCCGGTGGATGGATACTGCAAAATCCCCATTCCCTCCTCACTCCTGGGGGGAAGGATATTGCAAAATCCCCATTCCCTCCCCTCTCCTGGGGGAAGGATATTGTAAAACCATTGAGAGAGGACTGTAAGACACTATGAGGCGATATATTTATTTATTTATTTGTTTGTTTGTTTAAATTTCTATACCGCCCTTCTCCAAATAGGACTCAGGGCGGTGCACAGCCTAAGTAAAAACAAAGCATACAAAATTTAAAAAACAGTATTAAAATAATTAAATATTCTGGCCGTAAATTAAAACAACCCAATTTAAAATCAATTTAAAATTTAGCTCAAGCCAGCCCAGCTAGTTGAAATAAATAGGTTTTCAGGGCCCGGCGAAAAATCCGGAGGTCTGTTATTATACGTAACTCTGGGGGAAGGTTATTCCAGAGGGTGGGCGCCGTCACAGAGAAGGCTCTCCCCCTGGGGGTCGCCAGCCAACATTGTCTGGCGGACGGCACCCTGAGGAGGCCCACTCTGTGCGAGCGTACTGGCCGGTGGGAGGCTATTGGTGGCAGTAGGCGGTCTCGTAAGTACCCCGGCCCTAAGCCATGGAGCGCTTTAAAGGTGGTCACCAACACCTTGAAGCGCACCCGGAAGACCACCGGGAGCCAGTGCAGCTCGCGCAGGAGAGGTGTCAGATGGGAGCGCCTCGTCGCCCCCATAATCCCCCGCGCGGCCCGCGTTCTGGACCAGCTGGAGCCTCCGGGTGCACCCCAGGGGGAGCCCCATGTAGAGAGCGTTGCAGTAGTCCAGGCGGGAAGTGACTAGTGCCTGAGTGACTGTGCGTAGATATAAGTCTAAGTGCTCTTGCTATTCTCCATTCACCTATTTTGCTCATCAAAACCAGACATCTTCCTATCTGGCTGTGGCAGAGTCGTACTTTAAATGTGCAGATCTCCTACGCTCCCATTAAGGGGAGAAATAACCCTAGAAGAGAAGTCATTTAGCATGTGACTCACTGGAAGATTTTTTAGCACGGATCAAGTGGAGGAGAAAAAAAAGTAATAAAAACATCCAGCCAACCAAAGCTAAGAAAGCAAGAAATGTGTAGAAATGTGGCATTTGGAGAGGCTGAGTGACAGAACACCTGTCAGGAGCAGCAGTGAAGGAGGGAGAAAGTTGGATTCTGAGATTTGATAGACAGGGAGAGGCAAGCAGATTGAGGAAATGGCCACGGACATCTGCAGAAGAATCGGTAGCCTCTGAATCTGCAGAATTTAGTAGCCTCATCTATTCAGGCTTGGCAAACTAAGCCAGTGTCCAGGTGAGATAGGTAAAAGATGGCCAGGTCCTAAGTGTAAATGGAAAAGGGAGATTTCCAAATTTGAGAGGGCAAAAAAATAATAAAATAAATGAGCATGATTTGAAAAATAGAGAGAAAGAGGTCTTCCGCGTTTTGGTTGTCTTTAAAGACCAAGTCATGCTAGGTGAAGCATCTTGACTAATGGAAAAAAAGGCTAGTGATGAGATTTGCACCATGTTTATATATAATGTATTATATATATATATATAATATTTGCACAACACAATGGTGGGTTGCTCCTGGTTTGCACCGGTTCGCAAGAACCGCTAGTGAAAATTTGTAGTAGTTCCAAGAACTGGTAATAACATTGGCTGGCCATACCCCCAAACCGGTCTGCGGCCCGGTTGCCACTCACTTACCCCGCCCACCTCATCAGAGGCTTTTTTTTTTTAACTTTTAAAAGCATTTTTTCTACAAGCCGAAAAAATGCTTTTCAAAGTAAAAAACAAAACAAAACCCTCTGATGATCCCGCAGCTCAGCTGGGAACGTCAGAGGCTTTTCAAAGCATTGTTTTCTGCAACCTCTTCAGGCGAAGAGGTGGTAAAAAAAAATGCTTTGAAAAGCCTCTGACGATCCCAGCTGAGTTGCCTGATCGGCAGAGGCTTTTCAAAGCATTGTTTTCTGCAACCTCTTAAGGTTGTAGAAAAAATGCTTTTAAAAGTTAAAAAGAAAAAAAAAAGTCGGCCATGCCCACCCAGTCACATTACCCCCCACCACCAAACCACGCCCACAAAATAAGCCACGCCCACAGAACCGGTAGTAAAAAACATTAGAACCCACCCCTGCCCCACTCCCTGCTAGCACTGATGTTGATAACTACTTTGGTAATGAAATGTCTGCAAGAAAACAACAAGCTCAGATATCATCAAGGAGTCCTCCTCCTCCTCCTCCTCCTCCTCCTCCTCCTCCTCCTCCTCCTCCTCCTCCTCCTCCTCCTCCTCCTCCTCCTCTCACAAACTATGTTACCTAGTTGGATAATGAAACATCTGCAAGAAAATGACCAAGCTCAGAGAGCACCGGGGACCCCACAGTTCTCCTCCTCCTCCTCCTCCTCCTCCTCCTCCTCCTCCTCCTCCTCCTCCTCCTCCTCCTCCTCTCCAAACCCCACTCCCTTGTAGTACTGATGAAGTTATCTAGTTGGGTAATAAACCTTTGTAAGAACACAACCCAACTGAGAGAGCACCATGGATCCCGCAGTTAGTGTTCATGATACTCAGTTTGGGGTAGTTTCATGCATCCACCTCAGTGGTGAAATGTAAAATTTGTTACTACCGGTTCTGTGGGCATGGCTTGTTGGGGGGGGGTAATGTGACTGGGTGGGCGTGGCCAACTTTTTTTAAAAAAAAAAACTTTTAAAAGCATTTTTTCTACAACCTCTTCGGCCGAGGTTGAGTTGCCTGATCGTCAGAGGCTTTTTTTTTCTTTTAAAAGCTTTTTTTTTTTTTTTTTTGCTTTTGCTTTTGCTTTTGCAGATCAGGCAACTCAGCTGGGATCGTCAGAGCCTTTTAAAAGCAATTTTTTTTTTTTGCAACCTCTTCGGCCGAAGAGGTTGTAGAAAAAATGCTTTTAAAAGTTAAAAAAAAAAAAGCCTCTGATGATCGCGTGGCTCAGCTGAGCATTGGGGGGGGGGAAGGATTTTTGCTACCGGTTCTCCGAACTACCCTCCGCCATCACTACCGGATCGGGCGATCCGGTTCGAACCGGGAGCATTTCACCCCTGATCCACCTGCATCGAGTTGCTTGGCTCCTTTTATCATGCAAAGCATTGTGTGGCATCCCTCCCTGTTTAAATCAGTAACCAGGTTATCATCATACCATGCGTGAATTCAGCTGTTGTAACGTTGATGATTCTATAATTGCAAGCAAATAACTCCCTTGGCTTTCCATTTTACCGCTGTCTATCATGCCAGGTTTTCTTCTTCCTTGCCTAAGGATTTGCCAGGATCAGCTTTTGCAATGTGCTATTATTATTATTATTATTTTAAATAACATTTCCCTCTCTTCCTCCTTTCCATTTCTCTTCTGCCTTCTTCCCCAAGTAAACAACCCCAGTCTTGCTTCTTAAGAATGATTTCACTTCAATCTTAATCATTTAATTAAATCACATAATTACATGCCTGCTTTTCCGTTTGCCCTTGAATGTTAGAGCATCCTATGACACCGGCCTCTCTCTTTCTCTCTCTCTCTCCATCGTCCTGAAATGGAGAACTTCCTTGCACCGTCTCCATAACAAAAGTACTTTGAATGTTGTCAGGTTGTTGTTGGATTTTTTTTTTTTTTTTGGCAGTAAATTGCTAGCAGATAAAAGAAAAACATCAAGCCATTTGGCTCCACTAGCGTGATATGCAAGCTAAAAGATGGAGATATCGTTGCTAAAACATGCAACATCCTCTTTTTGGGGGGCGGGGGGAGTTCTTTTCTCTTTATTGAGGATATATAATTGACTTGCTGGGTGTTGAACATCATGCTTCAGAAGTGGGCAAAGCAATTTGCCCCCTGATCATTTATTCTTGGTTATTATTTCCAGGGGGATTTGGAGGGTAATAGAAAAATCACCTCTGCCAAATAAGCAGAACTTTCCTGCCCCACCCACACCCCCCACTTCTTCGATAGAAGGAATTCTGAGGGTCTTTCCCCCAGTTTTAGATCCCTGAAAAGCCCACAGGTTTTTCCTTCTTTCCTTTCCTTTCCTTTCCTTTCCTTTCCTTTCCTTTCCTTTCCTTTCCTTTCCTTTCCTTTCCTTTCCTTTCCTTTCCTTTCCTGTCCTGTCCTGTCCTGTCCTGTCCTGTCCTGTCCTGTCCTGTCCTTTCCTTCTGCCTCATTTCCTTTTCTTTCCTTTCCTTTCCTTTCCTGCCCTGCCCTGTCCTCCCCTCCTTTTTCTTTCCTCTCCCTCTCCCTTCCCTCCTATTTTTCCTCTCCTCTTCCCTTCTCCTCTCCTCTCTTCCTTTTCCTTTCCCCCTCTCTTCTTTTCCCTCTCCCTTCCCTTCTATTTTGCCTCTCCTCTCTCCTCTCCTCTCCTCTCTTCCCTTTCCTTCTCTCCTCTCCGCTCTTCCCTTTCCTCTCTCTTTCTCCCTCTTCTTCTCCCTTCCCTTCTATTTTGCCTCTCCTCTCCTCTCCTGTCCTCCCCTCCCCTTCTTTTCCTTTCTCCTCCCTCTCCCTCCCTTTCTATTTTTTCTCTCCTCTCCTCTCCTCCCTTTTCCTTTCCTCTCTCCTTCTCTCTTCCCTTCCCAAACAAAAGAGCAAATGAAAGAGGGAGAGGACCACTTGCATTTTTTTGGAATCTGGTGCAAGTTTAAGGCCTTGCTCACACCCAAAAAGTTGAAGACTGTTATTGGGGAGCAGAAGGAGTGGGTGGGGAGAGGAAGGCTTCTATTTTCAGATCTAGATGTAACTTTTTTTCCAGAATCAGCTAGTAGATTATTACACGCATGCAAAACACAGCTGCTTGATGGGGAGATGGGCAGCATGTTAATTATTCAGTTAGTTAATTAATTAATTAATGGCTATGCTGGAGCCTGAGATGGTTGGATTGTCAGGGTAGCCACGCCAAGTCTACCAAATGTTAAAAGGAAGCCGCGTCTGGAATGAGTAAAAAAGCATGAACAGGTGCCAGATAGAAGCTGTTCAACAACTAATTGATTTCATTTCATTTGTCAGAGGCAGAAACCTGTACGTGTTTCTTCCTCCAACGTATTATAAACAGCAGAGAATATTCATAATAATAAAAAATAATGCAGTGATTATGCAGTCAGAAAGGA
>NW_027257385.1:0-23998 GCF_029215685.1 Pituophis catenifer annectens
GCCAAAATAGATGCTTTTATATTTACAGAGAATTTTAATATTGCCAAAAAAAGTACTTGAGCGTTCAGGTATTATTACTATCAACCAAACAGCTTTAATTACAAATTATTCTATAAATTTTGGCATTTCCAGTTAGTATAAGAACCATTTCCTCAGATTCTCAAATCTAAAAAAATAAAAGTTATATCTTTTTAAAACAATGGTCACAATACAGTGGCCCAAAGGTGCCAAGCTAAAATGCTACCTTGAAATGGCATTTGCACAATCCCAACATTGCAAGATTTTATTTAAAACAGAAATATTAAAAAAATTCCTGAAAGCAGTACAATTAAAAGTAGTAAAACTAGAGAAATGTTGGTGTTCTGATAGGAATTAATTTAGAAAGCATGACATGAGATTGCTCAAGGATAAGATTGCTGGAATTTGCCATTTTGATCTTATTTTTTGTGTAAAAATCATTGTTGATACCTTCTTAATAACAAGTTAATATCTACAATTCAGCTTTGTCTTCTCATACTTGTGCTGATTCTAAATGTTTGCTCATTCTTAACACTATTCTTAACTTTTAGCATTTCTATAATGTTTCTCATTAGCTTTCCTTGATATCACATCTCTCCATCCTCATGTTTCCGTCCTATATGTTTCTTCATATCCTACTTTCTGTTATTGTCATTTTTTATCATGATACTCTTTTCTATTAAGGATTTTTTTTGGCGTCTGCTCATTTCATTTAATATTTATATTTTAATATTTCTTAACTTTAAATAATTGATTCAATTTTTTCCTTCTTATTTTTCAACCCTTTTAAATGTGCTTCTCATGCATTTCACCTTGTTCGTTTGTCCTATTTGTGCTTTTTCCGCTTTATTATTTCTTTACTGTAGAATACCTTGATGCAGGCTACAAAGGAATTTAGATGATCAAGAAACTTTATTTTTGTTGTTATTGTTCAGTGGGAGTGAAATATTTTATGTATAATTTCTTCCATATTTGAATATATGGGCATGATTGTGTTCCTGTTCAAAAATAGCAAAATTGATACCAAGAGCAATGTCAGCAGGCAAGGGAATGGTTCACATGGTTAGGATGCTGGGTTGACAATCTGCATGCTTGCATTCAAAATCTGATTGCTTCTGCATAGCAGGGTAAGTGCATGTCACTCGCTCCAGGTCTCACCAATCCAACAGTTCAAAAGCGGGTAACGGCGAGTAGATAGATGGGTACCACTTCACTGGGAAGCTTAATGGGGACATGAAAGGAGACCCTAACTAGGCATCCTCCAAATTGTTATGACCTAGGCTTACTGAGTCATTACAAGACACAATTAATCCCAAACAAACCTACTTTATTGTAACAGCTGGGAATGAATGTAATTCTCAGCTGAGTCCCAATTAGTTGCAAAACAAGTCCTTTAGAAGAAGGCTTTCAGGATAATCACCAACCTTATCTTCTTTGACACCCTGCCAAAGGCCTTACTTGGCAAAGCCCCACAAAGTTCAGAAACAAACAAGAGACGCTGACTAGAAACAGAGTTAGCAACGTTGCTTTCCTGCAAAAGGCCCCAAGTGCCTTTGTTTCTCTTTTAAGCCTTATGGGAGGGGCCAATCATCTCCTGGCCTTACTCCTGAGTCGTCCCTTTTGCTTTAGCTGCTCTTGCCTTCTGGCAGCTCTGCGCATGCGTGCACTAGGAACAGGCTCCTCCTGTTCCTCTGCCTCTCTGCTGTCCAACTCTGGGGACTCAGGAGTCCGTGCATCACTCCCAAATGGCCCTGGCCCCATCTCTGCCTCCAACACAGAGCCCGCGTCCAGATATTCCCCAGACTCCAGGACTGGCCCATTGTCCTCCTCAGCCTCCTCACTGTCTGACTCCGCTCCCAGCTCCGCAGGCTGCTGGCAGACCACAACACAAATAACGGTGACATCACCAGCTACTCCCTTCAACCTGGAAGCACTTCAGTACTCCCAATCGACAGTGATAGTATTAGGGACAAATTCAGCATTTTGAGAAATAAAATAATAATAATAAAGTAAAAAAAAAAAAGACATTACCAATGAGGATTCAACCTAGTCATTGACTATGGAATATGATTGTATTATGGAAGAGAAGAGGAAGAATTAGATAACTGGGATAGGAAGATAATGAAATTAAATAGATTTGAGCCCCACAATGGAGTATGCATTTTGTTGCAGATCCTATTTATTTTTCTTCATTCTAAAAATTTCAACTGCACAAATTTCTTCGTTTTGAAATATTAAAATCATTTTACAAAATACTGATCCAATACAAACATCTGTATATCTTTTCTGACATACTGCATTTTCTATAGTCTTCATATACTGTCATAACATGAACAACGTACCCTGCAATTCAATCTGTGCTTACCAAGAAGTAAATCTCGCCATTTATGTCTACAAAATATTTAGAATCACCATTAATACTCTGTCCTTTTTTTTTTTTTTTTTTTTTTGATAATTTAGGAATGTTACTGAAGGATGAAATATATAAAAGAATATGGCTTTCAGTCTTACTATAATGGAACTATTTTACAACCTGAATGGCTTCCTGGTGTTTTCGGATCACTTTTCCCAAAATTCTCAGCCTGCACACACTGGTCCCTGAGAACATTACTATGTTTTGTAATTCTACCACATGCAGAAAGCATGTTGAGGAAGGCTGCACTACAATTTCTGTTTCATCAGATATGCAAATGGTTGAGGGTATATCTTTCAATAACACTTGCAAGCTACTCAGTAGAAATTGAATTTGCCTAATTACTATTCAGAAGATCCCTCAGGTTTTCTTGATGGTGAGATCTGTAGCCTAAACTTATTCAGAAAAAAAATTAATTGGTTTCTTGCTTGTTTGTTTGCTCAGTAAGAGACTAAATCAAACAAGTTGCTGAATTTTAAAGCGAAGAGAGTCCAGAATGTTATGGCTTAATGTCACATATTTGTTGAGATCGGTGTGGAATAGTTTTCAGTATAAATTAGTAGAGCAGTTTCTCCTTGTGCATCATATACTGGCAATAACTAAGTACTAGGATGGGGGCTGGGTTGTTGCTATTAATATCATGCTTTCTGAGACACAGGTTAAATGGCCAATAATTCCATTGGATTGCAACACAGTGATATGCTTTTGGGTCGTTCTAATAATCCTGTATACCTTTGAAAACTATCAGAGTTAAAACAGTTTTCCCATTTTTGTCCCTCCAAGCTGCAAACCCCTTTCTGAGCGCATTAGGAGTCTGAATGATCAATTCAACGAAGGACCTTTATCCTGTCCTCTTCCCTTTTCCATAAAGTGCCTACACATCTGCATCCATAGAAGAATTCCCTTCCTGGATTTGTTTTTACAGATCTTTGATTTCCTCTCATCTTTCTTTTTGTTGTGCTCTATGTCTCCAGCAATTATGTTGTATTGCTCAATGTGTGACTGATTGGTTGCTTGGCCAACAGTATAGTACTTGAAGAAAGGGGCTTTATGTTCCCAGACAAAGGAAGTCATGATTATCCTTCCTAATGCATTTTGAAGCTGCCTTGCATTTCAAAAAGACTGTCTAGGCTAGGGCAAGCATTTCTCAATCTCAACTACTTTAAGATATGTGGACTTCTATTCCAAGAATTGCCCATCCAACCAGCATGCTCTAGTCCCAATACCCAAGCTTCTTTCTATCAAGAAGGAAGGTCTGAATTTGGAATGTAATCATGCTTGGCTGAACACACTTACAATCTCTGTGGACTTGGGTTCCCTACCTAATCAGGAACCCACATTGGGAAGGATTCACAAACCCTTGAGAAACAGTAGTCCATTCAGCCAACCATGGGTAGATGTCATTGTTTCCAACTGCACTGACACAGAGCATCCAATAACATGTTCTTGTGCCTCTCCATCTTCCTACTTTGTATACTTTTTTCTGACGCCTGAAGACTTTGCTGTTTGCATGTGATACATATACTTTCTGATTTCTGGAAAATGGAATGGAAAAGGTAGAGGACTCTGGCTTGAAGAGGAGTTTCCTTCTAAGCATAATTTTCTCCTCATTATTTTTCTGTGAATCAATATAAATTTAGTGAGCTTAGTAAATACTGTGTTAAATTCCAACCCTGACTATTCTTAACCTAACAGAAACACCCCTCTTTAACATAACTGTATCAATGATCTTCATTTCCAGACATTTATCATGTCCTATGAGACCTGTAATTTCCATTGACCTGCGCTGTGGTTTGGTTCATTATTTGATCGGCATTCTCAATGAATCACTTTATTCACATGTATTTAGTTAATTTTATTCCTCCCTATGTTTATATATACTCTATAAGGCAAAGGAAGCCTGACTGCTCACAGCTGAGTCTAGTAAAAGAGCAATTATTTTCTATCAGAGCCAACAGCTGTCTATAATGGAATCTGAATTAGAATTATGAGCAAAGAAAAGAATCTAGCCATCTGCAGGAAATGTGAAAATATTTTTATAATCCTAGTAGCTGAGATCTGGACAAGGGTATCCATGAGATTTCCCAGCTGTAACTCAGTGAATTCTCAAATAGCCACAGACACAAAGGATATCAGAATATATATATATATATAGTGTGTTCTGTCTCAAGCCATGCACTCACAAACACAGGCAGGTTATCTCATGTGGACATCCTTTGCCCCTCCCACAACCTTTTGATTTAGAATAGCCCTTCCAGGGAATAAGATTTAAATATCTCCTGCTGCATCTAAAATCTAGAATAATTCCACCTCATATTGCTGTTTCCCATCCACCGAAATCAGTTGGGTATGAAAAGGCATATTACAAGGGACAGAGCAGTTTCTCTTGAACAAGCAGTGACCAGTGAAATTGGATTATCTTCTCTGAAGCAGCAATTACAGACAGCAGCATTGGGGTTTCCAACAAACTGTGGAAAAGAATATAGTGGACAATAACACCAAACCTCCCACTGCAGTCTTGGCACCCTCTTGCCAACACATGTTTATAGGCTACCTTGATAAAATCTAACTCTTCCTTTAAGAGGAGCTGGGCATTCTTGGCTGTGCCTGGCTATGCCAATTGGTCTGGGATCCCGATATGGGCCTGTCATACTGAAAATGAGATAAGTCCATCTTCCTCCCTTCCTTGCCTTCCTTGTTAATTCTTAAGTCAATTTTATTGTTAATATTTATTGTTTTAATGTTATATCTTGTTGCTTTTATTGGTTGTAAAAGCCTAGAGTTGCCTACAGGAAAGATGGGCAGCATATATGTTAAATTGATTGATTGATTGATTGATTGATTGATTGATTGATTCTGTCTGATAGGCTCTAGATCCAGATGGATCTTGACAGATTTAAACACTGGACCCTATCTAACAAAATGAAATTCAATGTAGAGAAAAGTAAAGTCTTACACTTAGGTAAGAAAAACCAAAAGCACACCTATAAACTGGGGGAAACCAGGCTTAATAACAGTAACTGTGAAAGGGATCTTGGAGTCTTAGTGGACAATCAGCTAAATATGAGCCAGCAGTGTGCAGTGGCAGTGTGCAGCTTAAAAAGCCAATGCAATTTTTTTTTTAATTTGATTTATATGCCGCCCTTCTCCGAAGACTCAGGGCGGCTTACAGTGTGCTCAGCAATAGCAATTAACAGAGGGATACAATCAAGATCAAATGAGGTACTAACACCACTCTATAAAGTTTCACTAAGACCACACCTAGAGTACTTCACCCAGTTTTGGTCACCACACTATAAAAAGACCCCTGATGTTACCTTTTATCTGGGATCTGGACACTGGGTTTTAAATTGATGATACAGGCACTGTCCAATGAGCAGGTGTTTCTTCTTCTCCCAAAACATCAGCAAAATCTGTATACTTTCCTAGCAAGAGACGTTCAGGTTCAGGCAACAATGAGAAAAGTAAAGGAGTGGGATGCCTTCAAATGGTGCTATTGAGAGGGGAAAGAAATTGTCCCTTGTTCCCCCCAGACAGCTATAACCAGTTTATGCCTGGGACATTCAAAAAAGCTGTTATTTTTGAGTAACAAGATCATTTATTTTCAACTGCAGAAGAGTCACAAATGGGACTGACTTGAAGTGATTGCCTGTCAGTTGTCTCAGCTAGCAGAGTTTTCTCTAATAAGTGTGTGGGCAATTCAGACTGGTATAGTGTAATTTCATCTATGAAACTAACTGTTACATCAGAGTCTTTGTTCTGTTTCTATGTCTAAGGGATGCACAAGGTAGGAGGGATAATAAAATGCACTTGCCATTGTTGGTCATCCCTAATTGTCTATGGGCCCACATCCTGGGAAGGGAATCTGAAGTTTCACCAAAGTCAAGCCATGGCTAAGTGTTCTAGAAGTTATTTATAGGAAGAGCCCAAATATTCTTCTTTCTTTCTCTATTGCCAACAAGGATCTCTTTATTTTATTTGCTTAGTTTCCATAATATTGGACCCTGAGGAAGTCATAGGAGTAGGGTAGGGGCAAAGAAAATCTATAAAGCTTCTTCTCCCAATTATTTCCTCCATGTCTCAACTCCCCTAATCACCCATCCATTTACACACAATGCTAAACAGTTATTTCAAATTCTGTGGTGCGACTTGTCTTACTTATTCATCCTTCAGTTCATTTTAAGTCCTTCCCAAAATTGGTTATTTAGGACAAGATTATTCCAATGCATATCTCTGCCAAACAACTGGATTTTTTAAATATATTGCTGAAGCTTAATATACTGCTGTAGCTTATCTTGGCCTCCATGGTGTTAGAAGAGTACAGGATAATTTGTGGAGGTTGTTGGGGTTTAGTTGAATTGCAGTTGGGGCAGTTTGTCCTCTGAGTTATTTTGGATCAAAGTCCAAAGTGACAGGAAGAACAGAACAGCAGCAGAGTGGATAATGAAGGTTACCTTGAAAAACTGCCACAAAGAGTGTTGGAGCTGGCAGCAGGGCCAGGTTACACGAGGAACCAATTATTTTCCAAAAATTTTGCCCATTCCATTGGACACGGTAGGCATACTTCAGATCCCCTCTATTAATCTTATGGGACTGAGGAAGGTGTGCCTTCTGTAATACTTTTCTTATGAAACAACCTTCCCTTGATATATAGAGGGCCCAACACTTTTGGCATTCCAAGAGGTTGTTAAGACCTTTTCTCCCAGGCCAAGGTGTTAGCAGACCCCAAAATGTGAGCTTTTGTGAATATTGTTTTGTGCTTTTCTTTTGATTAGGTTGTTTTGAATATATTTGGTTATTTTTTTTAAAAAAAATTATAAACTGGACATAGCAATCCTCTGTGCATTTCCTAATTTGATGATTTACATTTGTCACCTTATAAGCTTCCTGATTTGCTGTTTGTCTCCAGTCCAATCATCAAAAGCAACTTTAAAAATCTTTATTATAACCCAGGAATACATCATTGCCTTCAGTAAGTGATATGGTCAAGTTGTTGCCCTTTCTTTCAGGAATTAAGAATAAATGAAATCTTGGTCAGATTTAAAATCTTAAAAAATTCTCAGCCTGTCATGCTTTAGAGTGGAATTGATCATTTCTCCTTCCCAATAAGTCTTCTCTGGTAGATCTCCAAGAAAACTAGGTGTGGAGCTAATTGTGGACTCACTCCCAGTTCAGGTAAACCTTATCCCATGAACCTAGCTGTTTCATGGGAAGGTTTGCTATTTGCCTATCCACCTGTTGTTGATCCTGTGATGATCCCTTGTTAACTTGTTCTGAAAACAGCTAAGTATCTTGAGGATCTATTATCATATTCCAGGTCTAGAAGATAAGATAGAATACCTCTCTGGTGAGAGAGTAGTCAACAAGTGACTACTACATTCCAGGAATGCTCTTTACTGTTATAGAGTACACAATTTTGAAAGCCTGGGAGAATTTATACCTAACAAAATTAAGCCAGGGTTCTTTCTTATTTCTTAGGTGTGAGTAATCTTTTCTGAAATTCTCCCTTTAGCTAGTTATTCATTCATTCCATATTCATTACCAAGGCCAGATCTACATCCCTTTGCAAGGATTCATAAACGTAGCTAACAACTTTGTCTTGTCCACTGATCCCAGCTTTCTTATTTGTTCATATGCATGCATGTAGTTCTTAGAACATGAAGTATACTTAGGATATATAAAAAAAGTATACAGAGTGCATTCACATATACATTTAGTGTGGTTCTGTTGTTTCATGGTTTTTGCCACTAAAGGTATTTCAAGAAATCAGAAAGCCCTAACGAGGCGCTAGTGAGTGAAGCAATCTTCTGTGCTTTGCCTGCTCCCTCCAACTCTCAGCTGTGAAGTTTTTTTTCAGCCCTAACGAGGCACTAGCGAGTGAAGCGATCTCGTGGTTTGCCTGCTTTTCTCATTGCTTCTCTCTCCAAAGATCAGTTGTGCTTTAGAAGCTGTTTTTTATCCCTAAATGGGATAAAAACCAGCAAACTAATGTGCTGAAGCAGACCAGACTAAGGACGCTAGCCAGATAAATACCTGGTACGCAGATTTTTCCCCCCCTATTTTTCTCCCCAAAAACTAAGCTGCATCTTATACTCCGGTGCATCTTATACTCCAAAAAATACGGTACTCTCACTTCTGGAACATTTCTCTTTAATTCTAGGTTGCTTATCTCTTTGGTTAGTTTCCAACTGTTGTTTCTTGTCTTGCCTTTTGGTGAGAATCCTCAACTTACAACAGCAATTGGGACCAGAATTGCTGTCATTAAGGGACATAGTCATAAAGCAAAATACAAGATTGTGTCACTTAGTGATGGCAGTTCTACATTCCCAGTTGCCATTAAGCGAAGACTGTAAATCGTTAAGCCAAGGGCCTACAGCTTCTGACTTCTCGTTGGCTTCTCTATTTATTTTGCCTGTGGAAAGCTGCAAGGAAAGTTGGAAAACATGACTGTGGCTCAGTACAACATCATAATTGTAAGCTGAGTAGCTGGATCACAATCACATGACCCCAGGAACATGGCAATGGCTGTGAATTCTGAGTACCAGTTATGTGTTCCCTCGTTCAGCACCATCATAACTTTGGACAATGTCTGAATTGTGATGGGACCTGAGCACTACCTGTATATGTCAGTCCATCACAAAGATTTTTCATCCCCGCTGCTACCTGTAATTTCTAAAAAAATAATTTAGATCTACTATAAACTCCTGTTGTGCATGCATAAGAATAAAAAGTCATCTTAATAAATACAAAAGTATAGTTTAAAGGATCATTGTTCAGTTTGATCACATGCATGAAAGCAAGTAAAATAACATTATAAAGGACTAATTATTTAGTATTGTCTTATTCAGGTATTTTGATTCTTAGTTTCTAATTTCACTATGTTCTAATTAGCTATGCAAAGTCTTTTGCTTCTAAACCTGAATAATACCTTTCCTTTTTACTCTCTTTTAAATCTGTAAATAGCTACTAATGATAATCAATTACTTAGAGAAGATTGTGCCTCTGTGCTGCTCAATTCCTTTGTAGATTAGAACCGAAGTTTAGAATGCATAAAAATTACCATCTTCTCCATAAGATACAGCTTTCTTAAGTGATTTTATAACCATTTTATTTATGATTTTGTTAAATGTTACCATGAAAACAGGATTATTTTGTTTCTTGCACATTAAACCAGTGACTTTTTCAGTGTTCCACATTCCAAACTATAAGGAAAATTTTTAAAATGACAACTCATGAAAACAAGATTTCTCACTCTCACACAGACATAGATAGACCATTTTACAAAGCCTTTCAATTTAACCCATTTTTCCAGCTTAAAACCTAAGAGAAATGCCCTTCTATTCACACAAACACACATGCCATCTTTCTAAAAGAGTAGCTGCTGTGGCTCATGCTGCTTGTTTAATTTAATTATTTACATGTATATATCAGACATTTTTGGCCACCCATTTCACAAAAAGTGGCTGGGCGGTGTACAACAAGAATATAAACCAATAAACATATTAAGAAGCAATCATTAAAAAGATAAAAAATAACAAGGCATATAGAACATTAGATATTAATTGGGGCACCCTCAAGATCTCAATAGTCCCCTGAGATCCCCAGGCCTGATAACCTAGCTAGGTCTTGAAGGTCTTCCAGAGAATAAGGAGGGATGGAGATAACCTTTGAGGTGTTGAAAATGTCGCATAAAGTGGGCACCACCACCATTTTTCACAGCAGCACTGCCTGTAATTAGGAACTGCCAAGTGTAGTTCCCAGACAGATAGGACCTGCAACATGCCAGATCTGACGGGACAGGCAATTATAATCAGATGAGATAGTCCTCAAATAATCTGGTCTTATGCCATGAAAGACTTGAAAAGTCAAAAACAGGCGAATTCTACAGAAATTGGCCTTGGAAGCAAACTGGAAACCAATCAGCTCAGAGGTATAACCCATGTAGTTCTAGAAACACATATAAGTGCCCGTGTTGTCACATTTTTTATCAGCTAAAGTTTCAAGGGTAACTCCCTATATAGAGTGCATTAGAGTAATCCAGTCAGGAGTTGACTATGAGTGACCATGAGTGGCTGTGAGCAGAGTCCTCTGATCTAGGAATGGGGGCAACATCAGCTATGCAAAATCCTTCCTAGCCACAACTGCCACCTGCTCTTTGAGCAAGAGTTGTGGGTCTGAGAGGATCCCCAGATTACACACTGGGTTTATCTGGGACAGTGCAATCCTATCCATCCCCAAAGATAGTGTAGGCCTAGAACCGGCAGGCCACAAATCCCAAAGTCACTCAATCTTGCCAGGGTTTATCTGGGTTTATTTGAAAATTGTTCCCAATTCAGATGCTCAACCTTCAGACACTGGGATAGGATGTTGGTAGTACTGCTTAATTCACCAAGAGCAGAGATATAATAGTGGGTATTGTCAGTATATTTACTCCATAGTAATGGATTAGCTCCTCTAGCAATAAAGTATTCTTCACTATGTTATAGTATAATATTAAATAATTTATGTTATTCTCATAGATTATGTTGATTAGATCAATTGAGAAACTTTCAAAATGTAACATTGGTCAGGCATCCTTAAAATCAGGTCAAATACATAGAAGTGTTGCTCCATCAATCAATTAGACCTTATTCCCTTAAAGACTTGGAACCCCCGAGAAAAAAAGCAATAATAAGGGTAATCTAAGTCAACTGTATGTGAATATTATGAGCTGGGGAGAGCTCTGCTGAAAGTCTTGTAAGTATACATGGCAGTGATGGAACCTGCTGTGTAGGCTGCTTACATTTGGTAGTAGGTACAATTATTTCCTCTGAATGTTTAGTATACAATTAGAGTGCAAGTATTAGCATTCCTTTCTGAAGATATTATGAAAAGCAGTAATTAAAGCACATGGTCAACCCTAACTGGTACCTCTCAGAGTCACCTGGAACCACAAGATGGATGGCAAATAAATTTAATAATAATAATTTGTTCTAATATGAATAATGCTTCTGCTGCTGCTTTATGCAATTTAATTTATAGTGTAGAAATATTCTGTCATTTAATATGTATTTTGTACTGCTATAATGACAGCAGTGCAACTTATTCTTCGTATTATTTAGTTGTAGTTATGCTACATTTAGTGTAGCATAAAATAAACAAGAAACAACTCATCATTTCATCTCAGTTCATTCTATTTTGGCCTTTTCTCTATTAAGAGTACGGTTTCTTTAGCTTTTTGTCAGAGGATATTCAGTTTCACACTCCATTGCTTTCACTTGAACCCTTTCTTTTTCATCAATATCATGAAAGGAATAATGCTTTTATTTCACTTATTGGAAGAATAATTATATTAAAAATTATATTGTGCTCTGATTTTATAATAGCAAAATCCATACAAATACTTGTAATAAAGACACACCAGTAGAAGCAAACTATGGCGAGCTTATCCCTTTGTTTGTTATTGAAAGTATTACAGATTTATTTACAAACATTCATTACCTTTCTATTGAATAGCGCATCAGTGTGTACAACATAAAACAGATCTAAAGTTATTCCATAGCAGACACAAGCGAACATAAATCCATTGATTTCATTCAGGTAAATGAAAATCCATGCAAAACCTTTTTTAAAAAAGATTTTGCTCCTAATACATTGCAGTAAAAAAAAAAAAATGCTCTTAGCCAAATGTTAGTGTCACAAATGTCTTAATTGCTTGTGCCTGTCTACCAGTGGTGGAATTCAAATTTTTTTACTATCGGTTCTGTGGGCGTGGCTTGGTGGGCGTGGTGTGGCTTGTTGGGCATGGCAGGGGAAGGATACTGCAAAATCTCCATTCCCAGCCCACTCCAGGGGAAGGATACTGCAAGATCTCCATTCCCACCCCACTCTGGGGCCAGCCAGAGGTGGTATTTGCCGGTTCTCCGAACTACTCAAAATTTCTGCTATCGGTTCTCCAGAATCTGTTGAATAGCACCCCTACTGTCTATCAGAGAAAAGGTGGAACCAGTCTATGGTGGTTGGTGAGTGGTATGACATTGATTCTTCTCTATGGATTAACTCTCCTGTCTTTATTCTTTCAGTGTTTATAGTTTGTTAGCTAAGCAGGTACAGATCTGGTCTAGGTAAGGCTGGAGAGATACCTGGGTATTCCCCCAGTACGGTCATTTCATTGATGGAAGTTGCATAAGCAATGCGTACTGTCTCTTGAATATGAGACAGACAGTTTAACAATTGTGTGCCCTTCCCAAAGAATAGTACAAGAACTCTTTAAGAAACAAAGAAGACACAATGTTGGAAGCTTGTCAGAGGGAGATCCAACCAGGAAATAAGGAGGACTTTCCTGACAAGGAGAACAATTAATGGAACAGTTGTGTAGGCTCCATTGCTGGAGGCTTTCAAGAAAAGATGTATTCAGGATCATATAAGGACTCCTGCCTTCAGGACTCTTCCAGCCCTATGATTCTATCAGTTCAATGCATTTCACAGCCAGGTTGCTTTCATAGTGATCCTCTTGTTATCTTAAACTGAAAAAGTATGCTAGTTAATACCGCTAACTAGCCCTAAAAAGAAGAGCTAATTCAGGATCTCCATTTGAATATAACCTCCATTTGCTTGGCTGCATATTTGTTTTGCTTTGTTTTGCTTTGTTTTGCTTTGTTTTTTCACATTTTAAAATCGCAATAATCTCTGTTGCGCTGAACTGTTTTGGCAGTACCGTTTAATTAGTCCTATAAACATTTTCATAAATCCAATACCTTTTTATCAGTTTCTTTCTCTTTTATTTTTTGTCACAGTTGCTTTATGTACTTACACCTCATAAATGCCAGAGTCAGTGTATTCAAAACTGCAATATTCAATCAAATTATCCCTTGATATATGTCAAAAATGTTCTAAATGGTTTTGGCCCATATTTTAATATCTTTGCTCTTCCAGATAAATGGTCTGTGAAATCTAGTAATTACAATGACTTCCCTTGCCAGATCACTGAAGTATCAGAGAAGGGTCGGCATTATAACGACAACAAATTAATCAGAAAAGTCCATCTCCAAGCACATTCTCACAATGGCTTCAATATGGAATGGCCCCCAAATGTCTCTTAATGTTCTTTTTCTGCATACTGTTGTTCTATTTCATCATGGGATATTAAACATATTTCAGCTCATAGGACAGGCTCAGATGTGTTTGCAGATATTGAAAACAAATGTTGGAACTGGATGAGTGATAATATTGAAGCAATAACTATGTCCTAGTAGGCATACTTGTTTAATGGTTTGCATAGGGTTTTTTTGGTACAAACTTCGCAATTTCTACTCCTAACATAAATTGAAGGATTTTCCCCCCTCACTGTTGAAGTTTGGAAACAATTTTGTGTCAGTGAAGTAAATTAAGGGAAGCATTACATAAAGTAAAATTAATGACCAAAATACCATATTGTAAAGTTCCTTTTGTTTGAATAAAAAGGAATAGAAGTCAGCAGCAACATGCATTGCCGTAATCCTGAGCTATTTCCAAAAGTGATAAAATGTGCATTATAAGGGACAGAATGAAAATTTTTGTGATTCATAGAACTTTTAATTAGACAATGAAGAATTCTGAGAAATGCAAAATGTCTCCAACAAAAGTTAACTTAACAAATTGCATAGTTTCACAAGCTACTACTTCTATTTCTTTTTTTAAAAATCCATATAAATAACTCCTAGTTATAAATGAACAAGAAAAAAATGGGCCGCTACAGAGAGAATTATTTTTCTAAATGTTGTTACTTGGTTTCTGACTGCATTAGTATAAATAATCCAAATTGGAAGAAATTGTGGTTGTTTTCCATGGAAAATATAGCAGTTGTTAAATACCCTTAACAGTGTAATCCGTATCTTTTAAAAAGATTGGCCATGGATTCCAAAGTTTTCAAACATAAATGCCAGAAACTTAGTTGCTTTGGATTTTTTCTTATTGCTTTTGAAGATTTTTGTTTAAATCTTTCTCTTTAATACTTGGCAAGCAGGACAAGAAAAAAGTGAGATAACAAAGAGATTTCTTATCAGCTGTCCTGCTCCTGTTAGCTTTTTGGTTGCCTGCTATAGAAATGGGAAGAAGGAGGAGAATTGACTGTTTTGTCATTATTATCATGCAAGAATCTCTGTTCCTAAAGATGAACTTCCCTTTTCTATATTACAGAGAACAAATCCTTCAGTTTGTTCCTTTAACTCACGCATACCCTGTCAGAGCTGGTAGATTGAAAATAAATAACTTAAGAAGCTAGATGAATGAAAGCTAACTGAAAAGGGGTTTCTGTGCTTAGAAATTTTATTTGAATCCACACAAAAAGAGAAAGATGGCTAATTAATCCACACATTTAATTGAATAATTATTGTTTGATGCCACTTCTGATGAAATCTAAGCACTTAGAACATTTTTTATAGTTTGGAATGACTTCAATAATAAGTAATTAATTGAAATTGATTGTGTTGGATTTCTAGCTTCTAGAAATGAGTCATGGATATTTATACTTATATTTAACATTTTTTTTTATCCTACCTTCATTACTTTAAGCAACACAATGCAGCAAACATACATAATACTCCTTCCTCCTATTTTCTCCACATTGATAACCTGTGAGTTTGGACTGAGAGAGAGAGTGAGTGACTGGCCAGATGGGTGAAGTCATCCATCTGGCTTCCATGCTTAAAGTCTCACAGTCTCCTTTAACTGCTATATCCAACCTCATCTATATAAAATAATCTATACTATATTCATTTAGTTCATTTAGTGACTGCTCGAAGTGACAACATCACGGAAAAGAATGACTTATGGCTGTTTTTCATACTTACAACCAGGGATGAAATGCTACCGGTTCGGACCAGTTCGGTCGAACCAGTAGCGATGGCGGGTGGTTCGGAGAACTGGTAGCGATGACAGTGCAAGGCTCCACCCACCCACCCGGTCGTCATTACTTCCTGGTTTTAACCAGGAAAAATTGGCATGGCAACTGCTTCCCTGTGATGAGATTGTATTACAATTTCATTCATCTGATAATTCAAATGAATATTAAAATCTTGTGTTCTGTTCAGGGCGTGTGCCTAAAGATATGAGAAAAAGGAATTGATTTCAGGATGGAGCTGGTCTGTGTTTACAGACAATTGCTTCATCCCTGGTCTGGACCATCTGCCTAGCAGCCTCCCCACCACTCCTCCTGTCTCCAAACTCCGACATAGTATTGGGAAGAGAGTAGAGGTAGTCCTCATTTAATTACCACAATTGAAACTGGCAATTCATTCGTTAAGCAAAGCAGTTCCTAAGAGCAATCACAACTGTGCTTCTATTTTTTTTTTTTTTTTTTTTTTTAATTTGATTTATATGCCGCCCTTCTCCGGAGACTCAGGGCGGCTTACAATGCGTTAAGCAATATTCTTATTCTTACTTTAGCTTTGCTTTATCAACTTGCAAAAGTCATAAAGGCAAGCATTGGTCATATAAAGTGCCTGAGTGGCGCAGGAGCCTGAGTGGCGCAGCAGATTAATGCTACAGTTAAAGGTAGTATTTAGCATTTAGCTTCCAGCTGCCTGCAATTACTGCGAGTTCAATTCTCACCAGGCTCAAGGCTGACTCAGCCTTCCTTCCTTTCTAAGATAGGTAAAATGAGGACCCGGTTTGTGGGGGCAATAAGCTGACTTTGTATAAAATATACAAAAGTATGAAGGCTATTGCTTAACGCCTTGTAAGCCGCCCTGAGTCTCCGGAGAAGGGCGGCATATAAATCAAAATTTAAATTTAAAAATTTAAAAAAGTTCATTATTCATCCCTGTTGTAACTGTAAATGGTTGCTAAATGAGGCAGCGGCTAAACAAGGACTACCTGTACTAGTTGCATTTCAATGAGGACTTTATTGGGGTTCATGATCATGGGAAGTACAGTCAAGAATCCTGGATACGTTTTTTTTTCCCCAGATAGAATTCAGGGACAATATCACAATTGTGTGCACAATTCCAGGCCTTCATGCAAATGCCTGATCAGGTCAGGGAAGAACAAGCATCTTATCATGAGAAACTCTTTTCCAGATTTCTGAAGTAATCTGGAACCAGAATCTTAAATTCCAGCTTCTGCTCCTGAACTGCCTTGCTGGTGTTGCTGGTTCTGTTGATGGTTGTCATGACAATATGACAAGATATATCATGAATTGAAATATTCTCAGTCTTTATGTGCCTTTTCTGAGTTGGCTTCTTTCTTTCTTTCTTTCTTTTTATTCCAGCGCTGGAGTTGGCAGGACCGGCTGTTTCATTGTAATAGATGCCATGCTAGAGAGAATAAAACATGAAAAGACTGTAGATATTTATGGCCATGTAACTCTAATGAGAGCCCAGAGAAATTACATGGTTCAAACAGAGGACCAATACATCTTTATCCATGATGCACTGCTTGAAGCAGTGACTTGTGGAAATACCGAAGTGCCAGCCAGAAACCTGTATGCATATATTCAGAAGCTGACACAGATAGAAACAGGAGAGAATGTCACAGGAATGGAATTGGAATTTAAGGTATTTTGTCTCCACATTTTTTCATGATACATTCTGCATTAGGGAAAATCAACAGCAAACTGTTCTAGGATTAATGCAGCTGCTTTTATAGATTTAACCAGAAGATCTGATTTGTATCTGGTGGAATGCCATACAGAGGCTATTCTAATATGTGTTTATTAAAAAAAATGGTGCCCCATTTTTTTATTATTATCAAAAGCAATCCCAAAGTCTTCTTTGTCTCTTGCAGCGGCTAGCCAGCTCTAAAGCTCATACTTCAAGATTTATCAGTGCCAATCTTCCATGTAATAAATTTAAAAACCGCCTTGTTAATATTATGCCATATGAATCCACAAGGATATGTTTGCAACCTATCAGAGGAGTAGAAGGCTCTGATTATATCAATGCCAGTTTTATCGATGGATACAGGTACCGAACCAGTTTTTGTGATGTAAAAAAGTACTAGTTACATATGTTGTAGTGGTCATAAATATAATTTGCCATTATGCCAAGTGTCATTTTAGCTCTTTTCAGATTCTTATGGTAATCAGTCCAGCACTACAGTTCCTGCCCCTAACTTTCCCCTAATCGCTAACCACATTGCTATTGTTTGTTTTGTTAGCTCATGTCTCTTTCTCAGAGTCATAGCATAACATATGGATTTACCTGTAATTATAAATTTAAATAACAATCTACAGAAGTTTCATTTAACTCAGATCCCAATTCCAGAATTTCTCCTGTAAAACAGAAAGCAAATGACTTGAGGATAAATTCATTAGAGGGTCACCTAAGATATTACGTAACTATTGAGTATAAGGATCAAATGTTGTTTGTAATAAAGGCCTGTCGCAGAAAACCACTGTCCCCCTTGGTCTTAGCCATCTTAAAAATATAAATTAGCCTGTTCCATTTTCATCTTTGTGATTTGACTTCAGAACTTTTGCTATAGTTCTTGAATCACTGAAAGAGTTAACAAAGAATTGCTTTGGAGCTATAAGTCATTGGCTCAATAGAGTGTGTGACAGTCAGCCTTCAGTGTAAAAATGGAACTGTACCACTAAGTGTTTCCTAAGTGCTTTTTGTGACACACAAAATTGAGCTATTAGAGTTGCATTAAATTTTAAATAAGATAAAGGCATAAATCACAATATTAAGAGAACAATTTCCTAGACAAACTTCCTAAAATAAAATAGCTCTATGGTTGGATTAAATAACATTTAATATGTTTTAATATTCTTACCGTTAATAATTTACAGCCATATGTTTGTTAGAATGATGTTTCAGTAGAATGTTTATATGCAGCAAGAGAGCCTGCTGTCTTTTGATTGATAAATATTATTTTTTTGCATTTTACATTTAGGCAGCAAAAAGCCTATGTAGCTACACAGGGACCTTTGGCAGAAACAACAGAAGATTTCTGGAGAATGCTTTGGGAGCACAATTCAACCATTGTAGTCATGCTTACTAAGCTACGAGAAATGGGCAGAGTAAGTTTTTATGTATTTTTTTACATTCTAGAAAAAGAATGTCAGAAATTACGTTAATATAGGAAGAACAAGCAATTCTCCCAGCTACTTCTATTTGGATCTATTTGTATTAATGTAGTTGGTAATTAGAAGAAGCGTGGTGGCGTAATGGTTAGAATGCAGTATTGTCAGGCTAATTCTGCCGACTGCCAAGAGTTCAATTCTGACCAGCTCAAGGTTGACTCAGCCTTCCAGCCTTCTTTCTGAGGTCGATAAAATGAGGACCTAGATTATTGGGGGCAATATGCTGATTTTGTGAACTGCTTAGAGAGAGCTGTAAAGCATTATGGAGTGGTATATAAGTCTAAATGCTATTTCTACTGCTAATTATCACTAAGCAAAATGAAAAGCAAACTGTTAACCCCTTTTGCACCTGAGCAGAGACAATGTTGGATTTGTTTACAGGTAGAATTTGGCAGCCACTCTGTGTGTATGTGTGTGTGTTTGTGTGAGTGAGTGTGTATGTATGTACGTACGTACATACATACACACCATTGGTGAAATCCAATTTTTTTTTTACTACTGGTTCTGTGGGTATAGCTTGGTGGGCGTGGCAGGAGAAGGATACTGCAAAATCTCCATTCCCAATACACTCCATAGGAAGAATACTACAAAATCCCCATTCCCTCCCCACTAATGGGGAAAGGATATTGCAAAATCTCCATTCCCACCCCACTCTGGGGCCAGCCAGAGGTGGTATTTGCCGGTTCTCCAAACTACTCAAAATTTCTGCTACCGGTTCTCCAAACTATTCAAAATTTCTGCTACCGGTTCTCCGAACTGCTCAAAATTTCCACTACCAGTTCTCCAGAACCTGTCAGAACCTGCTGGATTTCACCCCTGAAACATACATATATATATATAAGCACAGTGGCTGCCTAATTCCACCTGCAAATGAATCCAACATTGTCTCTGCACTCCCTCTCTCTCTCTCTCTCTCTCTCTCTCTCTCTCTCTCTCTCTCTCTCTCTCTCTCTCTCTCTCTCTCTCACACACACACACACACACACACACACACACACACACACACGCTGTCTGTATCATTCACAGAATTGTCATCATTTATGTTTGATAAATTTCAAAATAGCTTGCACTTCTTCTGCAATGCAGCTACAGGAATGTACTGTTTTAAATGGATGTACTGTTTTAATTCACAAAAGAAGCTTCACTCTCACAAACAGCAGTTGTGGATGCAAAAGTAGGGTCATGACTGCACTTTGTGAACCAATTAAGGTTCACTTTACTGAATGTTACTATACACAGAAAATTAGCATGTCAGGATAAAAGGATAGATCACTTCTTATGCAGAAAGTAGTTTTGATGAAAGGCACATTCAGCCACACAGTCTTAAGATAATCAGTAGTGTTTTGTTTTTGAGTTATAGCTTGATAAGAGACAAACTAGCCAGCTAGCCCTTAACAAGAACTAGCATAGAGCTTTCCAACCTTCCTTGGAGTTGTAAAATTAACATAGAATGGTGAGAAAAAAGGCTGTTGGCAATGGGGTATCCACTAGGAGAATAAAATTAGCCAATGTGGTAGTCACTGTACTGCAAGCAAAGTCCTGACCTTTTTATTGTGTGGTGTTTGATCCACCTTACAATTGCCCCAAGTTGACAAGCTTACAAAGTCTGCTTGTCATAATAGGGACATAACATAGGACTGTATATGCTGCATAGGACTGACTTTTCTTACAATAGCTGTTTGTAGCACATGTCTGTCTAGAGCTGCTTTGTTGTTGTTGTTGTTGGGCAGATGATCATTTTTTTTTAAATCTAAGTAAGGTCACATTATTTTCCAGGAAAGCATATAGAATCTAGTTTAGACCCCCAAACTCTTAAGAAATTAAACTAATGTGCTTTGCAGTATGTTAGTTTCTTGCCTTCTTTAAGGAGACAGGCAGGGGATCTAATGGGTGCCAAGGAAATGCTAAGACATTCACTTCCTGAGCAGCTGCTTGAGAGCCTAAATCCTAATGTTTGATTCAAAGGTTTTTGAGTGCTGTTTCAGAGGTCTGACTAAGAATTTCTACAGCAATTCTTGTACAAAAGATTTTCTGAGTAAGTTGTAAGTTTGAAAAGTGGTTGATTGTGGTAAAAATTAAATTAAACACGAAATTATTATTTTTTCAATATTTAAATCAATATGGAATGTGTGCATTGCTTCATTTACAAGAACTGTAATTCTCTGACCTTTATGGCAGAAAAAAGAGCTGTTCTTGTAACATTTAAACAGGTTATACATGTTATATAAGTTACCAAATGTTTGCCTTATCCAAATACTTTATCAATAATGACTCTAGATCAATTTTTTGTATAGAATGGAAATAGCAAGAGATTACAATTACAATTACAAAACAATTACTATATATATAAACTGGCATATTTGAGTTGCTAAATAGAATTTAGCATGTAGCATCAGCAGAATTTTATAACAGTGTTGAAGAATGTAAGAGGGGTGGGCTGCCTAGGCTTAATTGAGTTCTAAAAATTACAAACCTCACTCCAAACCAAGAGAAACAAAATCCTAACCTCAAATAGGTGTGATTCAGCTGCATCTATTTTTCATCGCCTTCTTCCCTTTGCAGCCTGTGTCTCTTTGAAACCATTGAATCTGAATGTCCAGCCCTCCCATATGAGTTAGCAACAGTGCTCAGATTCATCATCAAAAGGCAGTTCTAAGCTTTGTTTGCTCTATGTAGGTATTTCCAGAAAGAATTGTTTTGTAACTGTGTAACCTTCAGCCAAACATTTTGCTTTCCTATAACAAACGTATTATGGAATTCTTAATTCACTATTACATTTTGTCCCAAACTCTTGTTCTGAACTATTATTTGCTTATTCTGGTCTTCATTAGATAGAATTGCTATCTTTTGAAATACCATAGTGGGAGATTGTTGGGAAATTGTCAGCTAGGCTAAAAGGAGGGTTCAAGTGAGGAATTAGCCTTGAATGCTTGCATAGCTAGATTGAGGCATAAGCCTGACCTCTCCATCCCTCCACCAGATCCATGAAATCTTATCAGCTTGTTCCCAGAGGAAAGCAAGCAATCTGGCATGATTCTTACAGTATAAGTAGAAATCAATAAAGATGCTGACTTAAGCTATTGATTTGGTTTGGTTTGGTTTGGTTTGGTTTGGTTTGGTTTGGTTTGGTTTGGTTTGGTTTGGTTTGGTTTGGTTTGGTTTGGTTTGGTTTGGTTTGGTTCGGATACCAGTTATATATAAAATCATCAAGACTTTGAGAATCAGCATCTTCAAATAGGTGTTAAGAAGGAATAATAACAGCAGCAATAACAATCATTAATCTAATCATCATTAGATCTTCAAATAATAAAGCCAATTTGTATACAAATAGTGTTTTCAGTAGGTTTTCTGGTGTATCTAGTAGTACTTCTAAAATCTGTATTGTTTCCAGATGCTTGATGTGAACATATTTTAAGAGAACTTTCCAGATTATTTCTTGAACATTATCCCAGTCAGTGCAGATGAATTTTGAAAATCAGGAATTAATTTCAAATGATAGAATTCCTAGGAAATATATTTAACACTGAAATTAATAGCATTTGACAGATGGACTGCTGATAATATGTCAATAGATTCACTTTGCAAGAAGTCCTAGGGTTTATATACAGATTGATTCAAAGATACCTTGTTCATTTTTGTAACCCAAACCTAAGAGTTAGTAAAATAATGGATTTAATTTACTTGATCATTCCTGCACATTGTTCATTTGATTGCAGCATTTGAAATAATCATTGCATGAATAAAAAATTACTTGTCAAGAAGATGAACACATTTTATTGGAATATTTTCACCTGAACTGAAAAACAGAAAGTCCATTAAAAGGAAAGGAAGGACAGGAGTGCTTGAAAAAGTGCTAATAAACAATGAGGTTTCTTAATCTCTTAAATAAATGTAATCTTGAGAATGCTGTTTAAACTTTTGGAGAGTTAGGGAAAAACTTTGTGTCTTTCCAGAAAAAATCTATTCAGGAAACGAGAAGAAGCACAAAACTTTGATATAACAAGTCTTCAGATCTTATAACTGACCTAAAGCTTAATCTTTTCCTCAGAACAGGAATATTCTGAATATAACAATAAGTATGCCTCCTTGGAAAACAGAATTGGACAGAACTGTAAATTAAACAAAGAACTGAAAGTTTTTGCTTTTGTAGGAAAAATGCCACCAGTATTGGCCTGCAGAGCGCTCAGCCAGATATCAATATTTTGTGGTTGATCCTATGGCAGAGTATAATATGCCACAATATATCCTAAGAGAATTCAAGGTCACAGATGCCCGGGTAAGACAACATACTATGAATGTCCTACATTTTATTGTTATGCGTGTTTGTTTTGCCTTTTACCAGCAGTATTTTCTAACATATCTAGCAATCTAATTTTGTGTCCCAGTCTCTGATCAGTGATAATCATTATCCCCATAGGAATGGAAATATTTTTGGATCCGCAACACACATGGTCAGTAAGCTAGTCATATATCATTAGAACTGCAGCCTCATATCTAAACAGAAAGCAAGAGACATTCCCCAGTTTGGCCAGTTCATTCTGGGACAGGGGAAGAATTATGCCAGCCTTGGAAACAGAAGGGAGTTGGGGGGGGTGGGTGGGGAGAATATGGGACATCATCTTTTGTTCATCTCATAAAAGCTAACAAGATGCTGTCAAGAAAATGCATTCATTTTATCTTGCTTTGAGAAAGTATTTTTAAAGCAACGTCCACATAGAAGTAAGTTATAACAGTGACATTAGTAAAAAGAGCAAAAGAATGAGAAACTGTTCTGTTGTATATAATTTAAGTCTGATGTTGATCAAAAGCGATACTAGGGAGAAGACAATGATCCACAGATGAAGCAAAAATCAATAGGAAAGCCAATTCCATGGTTTTAGGCTCTCTACTGATAGCCACCATTTTCTATGCATGTCAGCCTGGACAGTTTTAACATTAGATATTTGAGAATGACTGCTGAGATCAATTTTAATTTACTGGCAGTATGAACTGAATGAAAGTTATCCTCTCAATAACCTGGTCCCAAGTCCTTTCGCACTTTGGACAGTTAAAACTTATTACAGCCTATGTGGAGTTAAATATTTAAAGTTCTTGAGACTCATCTGCATCTACATCAGGGCTATCAAACTCGCGGCCTGCAGGCCGGATGCGTCACGCCCACACCCGGTTTAGCGAAGGGGGGGAAAGTCCCGATATGTCACGTGATGCTGCCATGACAACACGAGTTTGACACCCCTAATCTATATGATTCAGTTGATTCCAGCTGTAGTTTCAATTCCTCCTGGAAGTCAATCCAATGCAGAGCGGTTTCAGAAATGCGTTTTGGAGGAAACTACAGAGCCTATTGTACACATACTCCAGATAGTTGCAGATGATTTACAACCAGAGAGAAGCCAGATCATAGCCATTATCTGTAGTTCAGCAGACAGTGATGAGTCCAAGAGCATCCCAGAGCTGTAAATCAGGATGCTGATTCTTTAAGGAAAGTGCCCCCCCAGGAGTTGAACCATTTTAGCCTCTAGGTC